>NC_069502.1:76714882-76752382 GCF_027579735.1 Bombina bombina
AAGCTCACCTCATTGAGACACACATCTGCTGTCAGACACAGACTCACCTCACAGACACACATCTGCTGTCAGACTCACCTCACTGAGACACACAACTGCTGTCAGACATAGACTCACCTCACTGAGACACACAACTGCTGTCAGACACAGACTCACCTCACTAAGACACACAACTGCTGTCAGACATAGACTCACCTCACTGAGACACACAACTGCTGTCAGACACACAACTGCTGTCAGACACAGACTCACCTCACAGACACACATCTGCTGTCAGACTCACCTCACTGAGACACACAACTGCTGTCAGACACAGACTCACCTCACTGAGACACACAACTGCTGTCAGACACAGACTCACCTCACTGAGACACACAACTGCTGTCAGACACAGACTCACCTCACTGAGACACACAACTGCTGTCAGACACAGACTCACCTCACTGAGACATAAAACTTCTGTCCGACACAGATTCACCTCACTGAGACACAAATCTGCTGTCACAGACTTACTTCACCGAGACATACATCCGCTGTCAGACACAGACTCACCTCACTGAGACACACAACTGCTGTCAGACACGGACTCACCTCACTGAGACACACACCCACTATCAGACACAGGATCACCTCACTGACACACACATCCTCTGTCAGACACAGACTCACCTCACTGAGACACACATCCACTGCCAGACACAGACTCACCTCACTGAGACATAAAACTGCTGTCAGACATAGACTCACCTCACTGAGACACACAACTGCTGTCAAACACGGACTCGCCTCACTGAGATACACATCCACTGTCAGACACAGACTCACCTCACTGAGACACACAACTGCTGTCAGACACAGGATCACCTCACTGACACACGCATCCTCTGTCAGACACAGACTCACCTCACTGAGACACACAACTGCTGTCAGACACAGGATCACCTCACTGACACACGCATCCTCTGTCAGACACAGACTCACCTCACTGAGACACACATCTACTGTCAGACACAGACTCACCTCACTGACACAAAACAGCTGTCCGACACAGATTCACCTCAATGAGACACAAATCTGCTGTCACAGACTCACTTCACCAAGACACACATCTGCTGTCAGACACAGACTCACCTCACTGAGACACACAACTGCTGTCAGACACGGACTCACCTCACTGAGACACACAACTGTTTTAATACAAACTTAAAAAATAGGCACCCTGATAAATTATGCTTACCAGATAATTTCCTTTCCATCTGTATGAGGAGAGTCCTTGGCTTAATTTCTTACTTGTGAGAAATAAAAAACCTGGCCACCAGGAGGAGGCCAAGACGCCCCAGCCAAAGGCTTAAATACCACCCCCACTCCCCTCATCCCCCAGTCATTCTGCCAAGGGAACAAGGAACAGTGGGAAAAATATCAGGGTATAAATGGGGCCAACGGAGAAAATGTGTGGGGGCTGTGGACTCTCCTCATACAGATGGAAAGGAAATTATCTGGTAAGCATAATTTATGTTTTCCATCTTAATATGAGGATAGTCCATAGCTTCATTCCTTACTTGTGGGAAACATATACCCAAGCTCTATAGGACACTGAATGAAAACGGGAGGTTAAAAAGCGAGGCGAACCCTATTCTGAGGGCACCACAGCCTGCAAAACCTTTCTCCCAAAAGCTGCTTTAGCCAAAGCAAAAACATCAAATTTGTAACATTTTAAAAAGGTATGTAAGGAGGACCAGGTAGCCTCCTTACAAATATGCTCCATAGAGGCCTGATTCTTGAAGGCCCAAGATGAAGCCACAGCAAAACACATGGAGACCGGCAATGGGCAATTCCCTTTACTGGGTCTTGGTGCAAAGTGGACAGGCTGGCGACCTTCAACCCACAAGATACAATGCAAAGTCCAATACTCCACAGCACCAAGTAATTTAACAATCTTCTTTTATTGTCTTACAGCATATAAAAACACAGACAGAGTGGATATGCAGTAGGTCTAAACACAGGCCTGATTCTAGATAGATAGAGTCGAAATCTGTCCCCTTAAGGAACTAGCAGCAAATCCCTTCTCCAAATCATCTTGGAAAAAGAATCCTGGACACCTTGACCTTAAGCAAGGGGAATCCATGCTCTTCACACCAGGATAAGTAGGTCCTCCACACCTTATGATAGATGCGACGGGTGACCGGCTTTCTAGCTTGAATGAGAGTATCTATCACTCTTTCAGAAATCCTCTCTTGGCTAGGACTAAGGGTTCAATCTCCTCGCAGTCAGCCTCAGAGAATCTAGACTCTGATGAACAAAAGGACCCTTTTCCAGCAGATCTCTGCGACAGGGTAACCTCCATGGAGGAGATGAGGATATCCCCACCAGGTCCTGTGACGAAAGGCAAAAAATGACTGGGGGATGAGGGGAGTGGGGGAGGTATTTAAGCCTTTGGCTGGGGTTGGAAACAAAGAAATGAAAGGATTCCGGCACTCCTTGAAACTTGAAGAACAAACGGCTTTATTGGCAAGTAAAATTAAAGGCAAAAGCAATGCATAGCAACCCCAGCAATTCAGTCATTGCGGCACAGCAAACAAAAAGTTAACATGGATGGTGGTCACTAAAGCTGATGCGTTTCGGCATCCCACGCCGTAGTCATTGCCTCCTCCTGGTGGACAGGTTCTGTATTTCCCACAAGTAAGGAATGAAGCCGTGGACTCTAATCATATTAAGATGGAAAAACATCTTATTAGACACGCACAAAGTAAAAAAACAGATTCATAGCCAAACACAGACACACATCCTCTGTGAGACACATTTATTGGAAATATATTCTGTCAAACACCTCTGTTAGATACAGAGACATACTCTGAAATACAAAAAAAGAAAAAAAAAATCTGATTCACAAATACATTCTCAGATACACACACCTACTGGCACCCACTTACTGAAACACATTCTCTCAGATACACAAACCCTCTGACACGCACATACTAATATACATTCTCTTAGATATACATACCCTCTAACACAGTTACTGACACACATGCTCTCAGATACACTTACCCTCTGATACTGACACACCCACTGACACACATTATCTCAAATACACATACTCTCTGGTACAGGCACACTTACTAACGCACATTCTCTCAGATGCACATACCCTCTGGTAAAGGCACACCTACTGACACAATCTCTCAGATACACATACCCTCTGGTACAGACACAAATCTCTCAGATACACATAACCTCTGGTACAGATACACCCACTGACACACATGCTCTCAGATACACCCACTGACACACATTCTCTCAGATACACATACCCTCTGGTACAGACTCACCCACTGACAAACATTCTCTCAGATACACATACCCTCTGGTACAGACACACATTCTCTCAGATATACATACCCTCTGGTACAGACTCACCCACTGACACACATTCTCTCAGATACACATACCCTCTGGTACAGACACACATTCTCTCAGATATACATACCCTCTGGTACAGACTCACCCACTGACACACATTCTCTCAGATACACATACCCTCTGGTACAGACACACATTCTCTCAGATATACATACCCTCTGGTACAGACACACCCACTGACAAACATTCTCTCAGATACATACTTGCTGGCACACACGCATACTGAGGCATGCAGGCAAGGGGTTAATTTGCATTGTATGATCTACTCAATGCCAGGCACATGCACAAGGTCACACAATCTGTAAGGCGTCATTTTCTTTCATTCATTCATAAGCAATACTAGGTCCACTGTCCATATGTTATTTAAAAGTGTACACAACTGAAGGTGGTGCTACAGAGATTATAATTTTCCCTAACTAATTGTCTGTGAGATTCTCATAGGAAACATCTCAACATAACGAGAGAATGGATAACGCTATCCATTTAGGCTATGTATCAACTTAGCAAGTGCCAGGATGTGTGGAAAGAAAAAGGAACAACTTTACTTTATCCGATAACATCATTAATCACATTAGATTACGCCAAATCTGACTGCAGAATGTATTCTATAACACTAAAAGCCCAGACGCAAAATGTGACGTGCATTAACAATAAACGGCGCAACCATTCTCTGTGCTCACTTACAAATTACAAGATGTGAGCATGGGGCAAACTAAGCCTATTTAGGGTTACAAAGAAATTGATATTTCAGAGAATAATCTAATTTACTGACCGGGCATATTCTAAAGACTTGTGTGCACCATACAAGGACAACATTGATACATACCTTCTCCCTCCTCCTTGAATGACTTGGGCTGGGACACAGTAAAACACTGCATCATCTCGTACCGTTGACGCGCTTCTTGATTTTCAGCTCCTGCATCATCAGGTGGCCGAACCAACATTCTACAGTTAAATGTACGGCTGCTGCGCCGATTTGCCTCCTGGGGCCAAGGAACCCCATTCACTGTAAGGAACAGAACAACAATGTTTAAAGGAGGAAAAGATTAATTAATCAAAAGTTTTGTTTGCTTCATTTACATTTTGCATATCTACAGTATCCCACAAAAGTGAGTTCACCCCTCACATTTTTGTAAATATTTTATTATATCTTTTCTTGTGACAACACTGAATAAATGATTCTTTGCTAGAATGTAAAGTAGTGAGTGCACAGCCTGTATAACAGTGCAAATTTGCTGTCTCCTCAAAATAACTCAACACACAGCCATTAACCCCTTAATGACCGGACCATTTTTTAATTTTCTTACCCTTAATGACAATGGCTATTTTTACATTTCTGCGGTGTTTGTGTTTAGCAGTAATTTTCCTCTTACTCATTTACTGTACTCACACATATTATATACCGTTTTTCTCGCCATTAAATGGACTTTCTAAAGATAGCATTATTTTCATCATATATTCTAATTTACTATAAAAAAAATATAAAATATGAGGAAAAAATGGAAAAAAACACTTTTTTTTAACTTTTAGCCCCAAAATCTGTTACACATCTGCAACCACCAAAAAAACACCCATGCTAAATAGTTTCTAAATTTTGTCCTGAGTTTAGAAATACCCAATGTTTACATGTTCTTTGCTTTTTTTGCAAGTTATAGGGCCATAAAATACAATTAGCACTTTGCTATTTCAAACCACTTTTTTTCAAAATTAGTGCTAGTTACATTGGGACACTGATATCTTTCAGGAATCTCTGAATATCCCTTGACATGTATATATTTTTTTTAGAAGACATCCCAAAGTATTGATCTAGGCACATTTTGGTATATTTCATGCCACCATTTCACCGCCAAATACATTCAAATAAAAAAAAAATTACATTTTTCTAAATTTTTGGTTTCTTACTGAAATTTTTTACAAACAGCTTATGCAATTATGGCACAAATGGTTGTAAATGGCTTTGGCGTTGCTTTTTAGTAATTAGAAGGCCACTAAATTCCACTGCGCATCACACGTGTATTATGGCTAGCAGTAAAGGGGTTAATTAGGTAGCTTGTAGGGAGCTTGCAGGGTTAATTTTAGCTTTAGTGTAGAGATCAGCCTCCCATCTGAAACATCAGACCCCCTGATCCCTCCCAAACAGCTCTCTTCCCTCCCCCACCCCACCATTGTTCCCCGCCAGCTTAAGTACTGGCCGAAAGTCTGCAGTGCTAAAATAAAAGGTATATTTGGGGTTTTTTGTGTGTTTTTTATAGCATATTTACATATGCTGCTGTATAGAATCCCCCCTTAGCCCCCAACCTCACAGATCCCCCATAAAACAGTCTCTAACCCTCCCCCTCTAACTTAATGGGCACCATCTTGGGTACTGGCAGCTGTCTGCCAGTACCCAGTTTAGTAAATAAATATGCTTTTATTATTTTTTGGCCCTTTTTTGCCATTTTCTGTAGTGTAGCTTCCCCGCCCCACCCCCCACCCCCAGAACCCTTCGATCGTTTATTAAATCCCTCCTTTTCTGCCAACTTTTAAATAACATTTTTCTGTAGTGTAGCAGTTCCCACCCCACTCCCGCCCGTGCACGCGCCCGCCCGCCGCGTCCGTGCGCGCCCCCCCGGAACTAGCCGCCTCCGATCTGGCCTACGATCCCGCCCCCCTCCACATCACAGGCCCTTAGCACGCCCGCCCACCCACATCCCTGCCTTTCTCCCAACCCACCAACGACGCTCGGTGCAGAGAGGGCCACAGAGTGGCTCTCTCTGCATCGGAGGCTTGTAAAGGGGTATTGCAGGAGCCTCCATATCGAGGCATCACTGCAATACCCTCAGAGCTGCTGGAAGTGAATTGTGATCGCTTCCAGCACTCTGTTAGACAACTGACGTACCAGGTACGTCTATTATCATTAACTGCTTGTTAATGCATGGACGTACCTGGTACGTTCAGTTGTCATTAAGGGGTTAATGTCTAAAACCGTAGGCAACAAAAGTGAGTACACCCCTAAGTGGAAATGTCCAAATTAGGGCCCAAAGTGTCAATATTTTGTGTGGCTACCATTATTTTCCAGCACTGCCTTAACCCTCTTGGGCATAAAGTTCACCAGAGCTTCACAGGTTGCCACTGGAGTCCTCTTCCACTCCTCCATGACGGCATCACAGAGCTGGTGGATGTTACAGACCTTGCGACTCCCCACCTTCCATTTGAGGATGTCCCACAGATGCTCAATAGGGGATTAGGTCTGGAGACATGCTTGGCCATTCCATCACCTTTACCCTCAGCTTCTTTAGCAAGGCAGTGGTCTTCTTGGAGGTGTGTTTGGGGTCATTATCATGTTGGAATACTGCCCAGTGACCCAGTCTCCGAAGGGAGGGAATCATGTTCTGCTTCAGTATGTCACAGTACATGTTGGCATTCATGGTTCCCTTAATGAAATGTAGCTCCCCAGTGCCGGTAGCACTCATGCAGGCCCAGACCATGACACTCCCACCGCCATGCTTGACTATAGACAAGACACACTTGTCTTTGTACTCCTCACCTGGTTGCTGCCACACACGCTTGACACCATCTGAACCAAATAAGTTTATCTTGGTCTCATTGGACCACAGGACATGGTTCCAGTAATCCATGTCCTTAGTCTGCTTGTCTTCAGCAAACTGTTTGCCGGCTTTCTTGTGCATCATCTTTAGAAGAAGCTTCCTTCTGGGGACGACAGTCATGCAGACCTATTTGATGCAGTGTGCGGCATATGGTCTGAGCAATGACAGGCTGACCCCCACCTTTCAACCTCTGCAGCAATGCTGGCAGCACCATACGTCTATTTCCCAAAGACAACCTCTGGATATGACGCTGAGTGTGTGCACTCAACTTCTTTGGTCGACCATGGCGAGGCCTGTTCTGAGTGGAACCTGTCCTATGGAACCGCTGTTATGGTCTTGCCCACCGTGCTACTGCTCAGTTTCAGGGTCTTGGCAATTTTCTTATAGCCTAGGCAATCTTTATGTAAAGCAACAATTCTTTTTTTCAGATCCTCTGGAAGTTCAACATGGCACCTCATGGCAAAGAACTCTATGTGACCAGTATGAGAGAGTGTGAGAGTGATAACACCAAATTTAACACACCTGCTCCCCATTCACACCTGAGACCTTGTAACACTAACGAGTTGCATGACACCCGGGGAGGGAAATGGCTAATTGGGCCTAATTCGGATATTTCCACTTAGGGGAATATTTACTTGTGTTGCCAACGGTTTAGACATTAATGGCTGTGTGTTGAGTTATTTTGAGGGGACAGCAAATTTACACTGTAATACAGGCTGTACACACACTACTTTACATTGTAGCAAAGTGTCATTTCTTCAGTGTTGTCACATGAAAAGATATAATACAAATATTTACAAAAATGTGAGGGGTGTACTCAGTTTTGTGGGATATTGTATATAAACCTCATTACTATATGTATTGCACTGTTGTCATTACATAATAAAAAGGGAAATTAAAGGGGAATTAAAGTTATATTTTATAGATGCATCATAAATGAATCACTAAACATTGCAACAGATCTGCATATAAATGTTATATATTAAAGAATATAAACTGTCATTTTCTTTATTTAGCAGTTTGCATTGTTTTGTGGGCCTGAGACAGGCCAGCATTATTACATGATTTCCTCTACTGTGGTCAATCAGAGAGAGATATGGGATTGTGGACGCGAGCTGCTGGATAGTGGACTTCCTGTGGGAGGAGCGTGTAACGTGTGTGCACGCCAGGGCTCTGTGAGAGAGAGCTAAGCTCAAACCTGCCCCGCCACAAAAATCTCCTATTGCCGGGAGTGAGAGACCGGTCCGGGGAGAATAACAACAGAGAGTCGGAAGTCCCCCTAGATCAACATTTTGGCCGCCTGGTATCGGCTACATTCACACGCACAACACCAGTTGTCATACCGGACTAAAGACTGCAGCGGATATCAGATTACCCCCTACAGAGGCAGTGAGCTCACCTAAGGGCCGCGCCAGAAGGACAACACCGCTTTGATCGAGGGCGGCGGGCAGCAGCCGACTATCCGACCCACACGGAAACAGACGGGAGGTGTCTCACTGGAGCCGTGCAAGTGGAGGGATAGAAAAGCGAGCATAAGGAAGCAGGACAGCAGACGAGCAGCAGGTCCGCAAGTATTACCGCTATGTGCGCTTGTGATTTAATGCTTACGTCTGTGTGCCTGCAAAAGAACCTGGAACTGTGACTGGTGTAAGGTGTTGGGCTGGAGGGGGCCCGAAGAAAGACGGGTTTGGAGCGGTGTATGGAGGTATAAAAGAGCACTCAGTGGCGGGGTAGTAGGAGTGTTAATAGTGACTGCTGATTATTAAGTTAAGCCCCGAGCTGATAAGAGACACCCAGCCTTGACACAGGGTGCATTAAAGACAGAGCATAAAGATTAACTGTGGACAGATTAACTGCATTGGGACAGCACAAGCTGATCTGTGAGAGTGTATGGGCATATCTGGAAAAACAGGATAGATACCTGCTGAATTCGTGGGGGCTCAGACAAAGCTGAGAAATAATTTAGGAGCTGGCGGTGGTGATAAGGAAGTCTGCTATCATTCAGACAATTGGAGGACACCTGCTTCCCTTTTTTGAGTTTGGTTACTCACGCCCCAGAGAGAAAAAGACTTTAAAAGAGGGGACTGGACAGAGAGCTGGTAGGGTTCGATAAAATCTGTTGGGTAAAGGTTTAAGCATTACAAAGTAGAGATTGGGGAGAACTGCGCCCTGTGCATTATCAAAGTGCCCTCATATTGTCAAAAAAGTTTTTTTTGTGACGTAAGAGACATGTACAGCTAAAATACACTACCGCACACACTGCCCGGAAGGACAGTAAAGAACTAACAAAGAAGAGTGAAAAAGGGGCAGAGAAAAAGAAAAGCATTACCATACGCAATAAGCGGGACATGTATTGCACTGTTATAGGTCTTTCTCTTTTTTATTGAGCACCCCACAACTGACTATAGTAGGCCACAGTTGATTACAGTGGAATTACTCTGAAAGTAGAAGACTCTGATCACAATATCAGTTAATGTGTAGTTAGGAAGACCACTGATCCATACCATATAACTTTCAGGCACTAACAATTATATTAGGATCTCAAGAAAGATCTCCTAAAGGTGTAAGATTTATCTTCAAGACTTAGGAACACGCTAACAGAACATATAGTTTAGATAATATGGTGTTTAGAGGATAGTATTATATATCAATGCAAGACTATCAAATTTAAAGATCGGATAAAGGGATATAGGGAAGAGAGCACATTCTGAGCTGACTGGGACAGAGGGCAGTCAGGGAGACCGGCAGTCTGTGGTGAATTTTCTAAGAAACACTTTTGTTCCACATTACACAACTTATAGGCATTAGTAGCCCCACCAGGACCCCTTAGCGGGAGTTCCTGCACTTGTAAAATTTTTTTATTCTTTATTTTTTGCTTATTACTTTTTGTACTTTTTGAGAAGTGCAGCTACAGCTGCACGTATACACGTAGCACTATTAGCTAAAAGGTGCACCAGATTTATTTTTGTTCTAGCAGAGAGCGGATTACTTCTCGCATTCAATTCTTCCTTTTTTTTTTTTTTTTTTTTTTCCTCCTCACGTTTTTCACATTCAATTAAATTGTCACTTACGACACTACACTTTTATACACCTCATGGAAAGATATATTCCTAACCTCAAAGTTAGGTCTCCCGCGATGCCCCCCAAGAAAGATAAAAAAATCCAAAACAGCACAAGAGACAGGTCTAGAGGATAGTATGGACCCCCAATTATCAGGTACAGAGAAGCAGATGACACTTAACCAACTTGCAGAAATGATCTTCCCCAATTTGAATCAGTCAAAAGGAGATAGCCACTCTATCCTCAGAGATTAGATCTTTCTCCAACAGGATTTTAGAAGTAGAAGAAAGAATTTCGGTGGTAGATGACAGACAAAATATACAAAGACACAAATTGGTCTAACTATGAGAGTAAAATAAAAATGATGCAATCTAAATTAGAAGATCTGGAAGACAGGTCTCGTAGGGAATAATATCCGCATAATTGGGCTACCTGAGCTGAGCGAGTATCAAGATCTGGTATTATTCGCTTCAGTTACCCTACCACAATTGTTAGGGATGCAGTTTAACAGAAAAAATTCACGTAGAGAGAGCGCATAGAACAGGATCAACAAGGGAGTCCAGGAAGGTAACCCCGCCCAAGGATGGTAGTAATTAAATATTTAAATTTTCACACAAGGTTCAGATAATGAGGCACTATAGGAAAATTCAGGGGTTCAAGATAGGAATGAAACCGGTCTTTCTCTTTCAGGATTTCTCAACAGGAGACCTCCTCAAGGAGAAGGCAATGGCACCATACTGCACAAGTTTAATCAAGGCAGGAATTCAGGCAAACTTGAGATACCCAGCCAAAATTGTAATTTTCTCAGAAGGGAATATGATTGCATTAAATACACCAACAGAATCTAAAAAATATTGTACAGAAAAGGGTGTAGAGCTATGACAACTGGAATATGATGTTTGTTTCTATATTTTTATGGTTTAAGGATGACACGAGATATGTTTGTTATTTATTTTGATTGTAAAAAGGGGGGAGATCCTTTTTGTTTCCTTTTTTTTTTTTTTTATGGTTTTATATTGTGTGTTGCAGGTCTACTGCAAGCGGCCTTGAACATCCGATCCCGTATGATCTCGGAAGTGGAGCAGGGCTGGGCCTGGTCAGTACCGGGATGGGTGACCGCCAGGGAACACCAGGCGCGGTAGACATGTCCAGTGTGCGAAAGGAGAGAAATAACCTACTCCCTGACAGAGAGGTAGGAAGTCAAGTGTATACGATTGTGGTTTTTAATATATACATTAAAATTAAATGTTGAATTATGTGTCGTGGAATGTGGGAGGGATAACCTCCCCTAATAAAAGAAAGAAAGTGCTAAAAATGTTAAAGCGCCAGATGTTATTTTTTTACAAGAGTTACATTTGAAAGAGGTAGAAATACAAAAGTTACACACTAATTGGATTAGTGAAATTATAGCAACTCCTTGTAATAATAGGAAATGTGGTGTGGCCATAATGTTTAATAAAAATTTAACATATGTGATAAAGAGTCAAATGTTAGACCCGAGAGGGAGATATATGTTTGTACAAGTTGAAATTAATAACCGATTGTGGACGCTATGCAATATATACGGCCCAAATGAAATTGAGACAGAATTTTGGGAAATGATAAAAAATAAATCAGCAAACTATCTAGGACAAAACATAGTGATAGCGAGTGATTTTAATGCAACAATGTGGCCAGGGATTGACAGGCTACGATCTGGAGCTGTAAGGAAACATAATAGAGAGGCAAAGCTCCTTCGGGAATTTGCAAAGACATTAAAGCTAAGAGATATCTGGCGCTTACAGCATCCAGATGAGCGCGCATTCTCGTGCGAATCCCAAATCATTTAAAAAACTTCTCACGTAATAGATATGTTTTTAATAGATGAGAGATTATTGACCCTGGAAATAGAGACACATATTGAAGAAATAGTTATATCAGATCACGCGATAATAAGCTTAAAGATGGAGGACACAGCAATTAAAGGCCGGAATAGGAATATGTTTTCTTTCCACAAATATATGTTTCTAGACGATAAGTTCAGGAATTTTCTATCGGAAAGTTGGAAAGTGTATCATAGTCAGAACAGCTCGAATGTGAAGCAGTCCTGAGGTACTTTGGGAAGCAGGCAAAGCTGTATTGCGTGGTGAAATTAAAAATTATATGGTTAGAGAGAAAGCAGAAATTAAAAGAGAGGGAGATTCAATTAGCCAACCAACTCGAAAACTCATACAGCATGTATGTGATTAATCCAAATAGCTCTTTATGGCATAGTTATAGAACGCTAAATCAGAGCGGGAGACATTCCTCAGGGAAAATGGGCCAAGGAGGATATGCGTATAAGAGCATTTTGCAAGGATATCAGGGGATCGCCACTAAGCATCTAGCCTAAGATAATAAGACACAGGAAAAAAAGTGGTCTAATACCACTTATTAAGGAAGGGAGTAATTTGTTTACCCAAATCGAGGGAGATCAGAGAGGCCTTCTATAGATATTACCAGAAACTATATTCAAGGGTGGAAATAGACAAGACGAGAATGTCGGAGTTTTGGCAAAAGATTCAGGTCCCAAAGATAGACAAACAGGAATTAGAGCAGATGAACTCCCCGATAACAGAGGAAGAGTGAAAAGAATGATTGATAGAATTAATATAAACAAAGCTCCGGGGCCGGACTGACTCCCGGCAGAATTTTATAAAATTATTAAAAAGGATATTGCGGGAACACTAGTGGAACTTTTTAATAGTTATTTTATACAAGGGAAGCTGAAATCACTTTATATTCACTGACTCAACAGTGACACTAATTCCTAAGAAAGGGAAAGCAGCAGATGAATTGGGATCATACAGACCATATTTCACTCCTGAATCAAGATTATAAAATATTAACAGCAATTATTCCAGAGAGATTAAAGAAAGTGGTTAGTAACTTGATTCATTGTGATCAATCTGGATTTATCCCGGGAGAAAACCCAGTTCGGAATATGCGGAGGGTGCTAGTTATTTTAGATCATTATTTTTAACAAGATGCAGTCGTCAAATAAAAAACTTCAAGCAGATCTGAGCTAGCTTACGATTGACGCAGAAAAAGCGTTCGATTCCATAATATGGGATCACCTATTTATGACTCTCAAGAATTCGGTTTTGAAGGCAATCTGGTTCAGCTAATTAAAAAGATATATAACAGCCCACGATCTCAATTATTGGTAAACGGCGGAATTGTCTCAGTTTATAACCCTACAAAGAGGGACTAGACAGGGTTGTCCCCTGTCGCCCCTTACTTTTTGATCTTGCGCTAGAACCTTTGGCTTTTCAACTCAGGCAAGAATTAATGGAATAGGACTTGGGGGACATAATATTGTAATCTCTTTATATGCCGACCGACATTATGTTATGTTTTACAGCAATACAAAAGAAAGTATACCCAAATGCTTGGCAATTATTAATAATTTTACTACCTTTTCCGGGCTATAAAATCAACAAGGAAAAGTCAGAACTGCTCTGGATTAATCAAACTAGAGAGAGTCCCCTGCAACACGGTTTCACAGTAGTAAAATCAATAAATTATTTAGGTATATAAAATAAGTAAAAATCCTAGTGAATGGTATTGTCTTAATTATGCTGAGTTCTTTGATAATCTTGAAGAAGACTAGGTAAGTTGAATATACATATTTTTCGCTTTCCGCAAAAATCGTGCTGATTAAAACGATAGCTTTCCCCCCGGTTCATTATTTTTAATGCAAAATTTACCATTAATGATTAAAAAACCGAGATGCTGCTAGATATATAGAACGTGCGCGCAACTTTATATGGGGCAAAAAGAAAATTCGGATAGCAACAGAGAAACTTGTTCAAAGCAAAAGATATGCGGGGTCTGGCTTTGCAGACATTGCAAGATATAACATAGTCGCCCTCATGAAATTCGGTATAGATTGGATAACGGAAGCTAACCAAGTGACTTATTATGATTTAGAATCTACGGTGATAAAACCCCTTTGATCTTAAGGCAATTTTACATCATCCATTTAGGAGTTACCTAGCAATGTAAGCACCCTCTTACTTTCTCTAATGTGGTTTGCGCTTGGCAGAAATTCTGTGGATTAGTAGGACAAGATATTTATTTATCAAATACTTGCCGTTTATTGGCACCCCCGATTTTATACCTGGGATATATGATAACCCGGCCTTTAAAATCTGGCGACAGAAAGGGTTACGTTATTTCTCCCAGTTGGTTCAGGGGGGAAGGGCCAGTTCTACAAACATTTGAAACATTAGCAGAACAATATCAATTACCGACAAAAACCTTCTATGCTTATTTACAAGCTAGAAGTTACTTCTCTAAACCACTACAGAAGCATAGAATAGTATGGGACCCAGGAATTGAGGCAGGAGTGAAATATACGAGGTCGGTAAAAGATCAATATCATTTGGTATAAAGTTTTAATAAATATATCAGGGAAAGAACATATTAATAAAAGGAAAAGGTTCCTTATAAAATATATTAACTTTTTGCAAGATGAAGACATCGAAAAGAGCATCAGACTGACAGGACACAGCAACGAGAATAGTAAGCTGGAAAGAATCTCAGTTTAAACTTCTAAATAACTTTTATTTAACACCATGAGGATAAGTAAGTGGGCAACATAACGGGAACAAGGGGAATTGCTGTTAAATGTCACAAAGAGGGAGCAGACCTCCAACATTGTATATGGGATTCGCCCAAAAATTTCGCCAAATCTGGTGTAATAATTCAATCTGGGTAAATAGGTTTATACGTGATGAGGCTTGTGCTCCAATTAAGACACATTTTCCTTTTAAAAGAATATGGGCAATATAAAGGTGAGGGACAATTAATCAATATGGTCATCCAAGCAGCCCGGCATATTATATTTTTGAAATGGGGATCGTCCGAGGTCCCGACAGTAGGCGAGTTTGTCAATAGCATCAAGATTACAACATGATCATAGAAAGACAGCACCTAGTCGGGGGGTCGGAAAAGGTTCTCAGGCTCTTCTTTGATAAGTGGAAGAGGGTAATCCTTAGCAAGGCCTCGGTTGGAAACAGATTCAATTTGTTGCCCCTCTGAAGAACAATGCTAATTTCATGTTGCTGGTCGCTGGAGAAGTTCTTCCATCATACTGGCTTTAGAATCTCTCTGTCAGGGTCAGGGGGGAGTTTGGTTTTCAAGATGGTGCGAGTTATTTGGTACTTATCTGGTTTACCTTCTCTTCCCTTTCCCTTCCTTCCTTGTTTTGTTCCTTTTTTTTTTTTGTCTTGTTTTTGTTCTGTTTTGTGGTCTCCTCCCCCCACACTTGCCGAGTTGGCAGTTATGATGAAAATTTCTTGATTCTGGAGTTGTTCTTTTTCTTATGTTTCAAGTTTTACTATAACAATAGGAAGCTGCGGCTTCCTAAAATTCTGTGGAGCTTAGGACATGCAATTTCCAAGTATATGGGATTCTGTTGTTGTGATGTGTGAAGTTCTCAATAAAAAACTCTGAACAGAGAGATATGGGATTGTGTACACTTAAAATCTCTGCACAGAAAGAAGCTGGGTCAGGGTTTTACATTTTAAGGATTTCAGTTACAGGAGAGTAGGAAAAATAATTAATAGATTTTTTTTAATTTTTACATTTAAAAGTGGTAAAGTCATCCTTCTATAATTAGCTTAATCTAAGAAGGGGTATCTATAATTAGTTCAATCTAAGAAGGGGTATCTATAATTAGCTTAATCTAAGAAGGGGTATCTATAATTAGCTTAATCTAAGAAAGGGGTATCTATAATTAGCTTAATCT
Organism: Bombina bombina; assembly: GCF_027579735.1. NCBI lineage: Eukaryota > Metazoa > Chordata > Amphibia > Anura > Bombinatoridae > Bombina > Bombina bombina. The sequence continues at coordinate 76,730,723 of NC_069502.1, forward strand.
AAGAAGGGGTATCTATAATTAGCTTAATCTAAGAGGGGTATCTATAATTAGTTCAATCTAAAGAAGGGGTATCTATAATTAGCTTCAATCTAAGAAGGGGGTATCTATAATTAGTTCAATCTAAGAAGGGGTATCTATAAATTAGTTCAATCTAAGAAAGGGGTATCTATAATTAGTTCAATCTAAGAAGGGGTATATATAATTAGTTTAATTTAAGAAGGGGGTATCTATAATTAGTTCAATCTTAAGAAGGGGTATCTATAATCAGTTCAATCTAAGAAGGGGTATCTATAATTAGTTCAATCTAAGAAGGGGTATCTATAATTAGTTTAATTTAAGAAGGGGGTATCTATAATTAGTTGAATCCACCAATACTGTGGGAGTTGTGTTTATTAGCTAGTGAGCAGAAGTACACAATGGATACTGCTGTAATTTTTTCTTTGTTTCTTAAAAACCTGTCAAAAATAATTCATTTAAATGGCTGCCAGCAACAAGCAATGCAGCCAACAGGTTAAACAAACAGCAGTTGAAAGGGTGCCCATAAGTAAGAGAAACTTGTACAGCTGTTGATTCCTGAAGCGGTGAGGCTCACAAGCTGGCAATACAGGGTTATCAGTAACAAATGCACAAAAACCCTTAGTGCTGTGGCGATCCCACAACAAGCGTGTTTATTCTTGGGCCCCAATCTGGCTTCTCTGGCCTTGAACGTACGGATGTAAATAAAACAGAATATTTTTGTGCACAAACTTGTGGAAACCGACAGATGCGGTTTCCTTTATTTAAGCACTGGACTCAGCTTTATGTTCCTGATCTTTGCTTTGCTAGAATGGGTTAAATGTATACTTTGTTTTTGCGTTTGCCTCTGAAGACAGGCGCCTCATTACCGTGTCAGTAAGGCCCATCCCTTGTTTTTTAGGGCTTACATCTGTTTGAAGGACCATTACATTTAGTAGAATTGTATAACCAACAAATGCATAATAAAAGACAATGCCTTAATACTTTTTTTTTTTTAATGAACAATAGATTACATTTTTTTCCTGACAAATGTTTACATTTTCTTTCACTTCCCTGTGACCTGTATCACGTGACAGCCATCAGCCAATCACAAACTCATAAACTATATAAGCAGTTAACTCTTGCACATTGCTCAGTAGGAGCTTATACCTCACAAGTGAGCACACATAAGACCATGCACACTCCTCTAAATATGAGCAGCTTTTACAATTGTTTGCACTAGCTCTTTTAAATTTGAGTGTATTGAGTGCTTACTTGTCGCTATATACACATGTATATCTAAAAATTTAGAACTTTCTCCACATACAATGTAATACTTTGCAATACTATAATTTCTGATATTGATAAATGTTACCTAAGCTATCCAAAGCACACATTCATTGCATAAATTGATTTATGATATTTTGTGCATTCAAACATTAAAAACATTTAATATTAGCAAACTATTTCTTTAAAGGGACACTAAACCCAAATTCTTTTCTTTCATGATCAGATCGAGCATGACATTTTAAGCAACTTTCTAATTTACTCCTATTTTTTCTTCGTTCTCTTGCTATCATTATTTAAAAAATAAGTAATCTAAGCTAAAAAGCCAGCCAATTTTTGGTTTAGAACCCCAGACAGCACTTGTTTATGGTGGCTGACATTTAGCCACTAATCAGCAAGAACAACCCAGGTTGTGAACCAAAAATGGGAAGGGCTTCTAAACTTACATTCTTGCTTTTCAAATAAAGATAGCAAGAGAATGAAGACAATTTGATAACAGGAGTAAATTAGAAAGTTGCTTAAAATTGCTTGCCCTGTCTGGATCATGAAAGAAAAAATTTGGGTTGAGTGTCCCTTTAAATATTGGCTTAAATTTAAGCTGAGTTATCAGCCATGTGGTGTGTCCATTGACTAGGTCCTGGGGAGAGAGAACACTGCTGAAGTATTGCTGAAACAAAACAGAATTTATGCTTACCTGATAAATTACTTTCTCCAACGGTGTGTCCCGGTCCACAGCGTCATCCTTACTTGTGGGATATTCTCTTCCCCAACAGGAAATGGCAAAGAGTCCCAGCAAAGCTGGTCACATGATCCTCTCCTAGGCTCCGCCAACCCCAGTCATTCGACGACGGACAGGAGAAAATATATATAGGAGAAACCATATGGTACCGTGGTGACTGTAGTTAGAGAAAATAATTCATCAGACCTGATTAAAAAACCAGGGCGGGCCGTGGACCGGACACACCGTTGGAGAAAGTAATTTATCAGGTAAAAGATAAATTCTGTTTTCTCCAACATAGGTGTGTCCGGTCTCACGGCGTCATCCTTACCTTGTGGGAACCAATACCAAAGCTTGTAGGACACGGATGAAGGGAGGGTTGCAAATCAGGTCACCTAAATGGAAGGCACCACGGCTTGCAAAACCTTTCTCCCAAAAATAGCCTCCGAAGAAGCAAAAGTATCAAATTTGTAAAAATTTGGCCAAAAGTGTTGCAGTGAAGACCAAGTCGCTGCACTTACATATCAGGGTCAACAGAAGCCTCGTTCTTGAAGGCCCATGTGGAAGCCACAGCCCTAGTGGAGTGAGCTGTGATTCTTTCAGGAGGCTGCCGTCCGGCAGTCTCATAAGCCAATCGGATAATGCTTTTAAGCCAAAAGGAAAGAGAGGTAGAAGTCGCTTTTTGACCTCTCCTTTTACCAGAATAAACAACAAACAAGGAAGATGTTTGTCTGAAATCTTTAGTAGCCTCTAAATAGAATTTTAGAGCACGGACTACGTCCAAATTGTGTAACAAACGTTCCTTCTTTGAAACTGGATTCGGACACAAAGAAGGTACAACTATCTCCTGGTTAATATTTTTGTTGGAAACAACTTTCGGAAGAAAACCAGGCTTAGTACGCAAAACCACCTTATCTGCATGGAACACCAGATAGGGCAGAGAACACTGCAGAGCAGATAACTCTGAAACTCTTCTAGCAGAAGAAATTGCAACCAAAAACAAAACTTTCCAAGATAATAACTTAATATCTACGGAATGTAAGGGTTCAAACGGAACCCCTTGAAGAACTGAAAGAACTAGATTTAGACTCCAGGGAGGAGTCAAAGGTCTGTAAACAGGCTTGATTCTAACCAGAGCCTGAACAAATGCTTGAACATCTGGCACAGCTGCCAGTCTTTTGTGAAGTAAAACAGATAAAGCAGAGATCTGTCCCTTCAGAGAACTTGCAGATAATCCTTTCTCCAAACCTTCTTGTAGAAAGGATAGAATCTTAGGAATTTTTATCTTGTTCCATGGGAATCCTTTAGATTCATACCAACAGATATATTTTTTCCATATTTTATGGTAAATTTTTCTAGTTACAGGCTTTCTAGCCTGAATCAGAGTATCTATTACAGAATCTGAAAACCCACGCTTTGATAAAATCAAGCGTTCAATCTCCAAGCCGCCAGTTGGAGGGAAACCAGATTCGGATGTTCGAATGGACCCTGAACAAGAAGGTCCTGTCTCAAAGGTAGCTTCCATGGTGGAGCCGATGACATATTCACCAGGTCTGCATACCAAGTCCTGCGTGGCCACGCAGGAGCTATCAAGATCACCGAGGCCCTCTCTTGATTGATCCTGGCTACCAGCCTGGGAATGAGAGGAAACGGTGGGAATACATAAGCTAGGTTGAAGGTCCAAGGTGCTACTAGTGCATCTACTAGAGTCGCCCTTGGATCCCTGGATCTGGACCCGTAGCAAGGAACCTTGAAGTTCTGACGGGACGCCATCAGATCCATGTCTGGAATGCCCCATAATTGAATTATTTGGGCAAAGATTTCCGGATGGAGTTCCCACTCCCCCGGATGGAATGTCTGACGACTCAGAAAATCCGCTTCCCAATTTTCCACTCCTGGGATGTGGATTGCAGACAAGTGGCAGGAGTGATCCTCCGCCCATTGAATTATTTTGGTCACTTCTTCCATCGCTAGGGAACTCCTTGTTCCCCCCTGATGATTGATATATGCAACAGTCGTCATGTTGTCTGATTGAAACCTTATGAATTTGGCCTTTGCTAGTTGAGGCCAAGCTTTGAGAGCATTGAATATCGCTCTCAGTTCCAGAATGTTTATCGGGAGAAGAGATTCTTCCCGAGACCATAGACCCTGAGCTTTCAGGGGTTCCCAGACCGCGCCCCAGCCCACCAGGCTGGCGTCGGTTGTGATAATGACCCACTCTGGTCTGCGGAAGCTCATTCCCTGTGACAGATTGTCCAGGGTCAGCCACCAACGGAGTGAATCTCTGGTCTTTTGATCTACTTAAATCGTCGGAGACAAGTCTGTATAATCCCCATTCCACTGTCTGAGCATGCACAGTTGTAATGGTCTTAGATGAATTTGTGCAAAAGGAACTATGTCCATTGCTGCAACCATCAATCCTATTACTTCCATGCACTGCGCTATGGAAGGACGAAGAACAGAATGAAGTACTTGACAAGAGCTTAGAATTTTTGATTTTCTGACCTCTGTCAGAAAAATCCTCATTTCTAAGGAATCTATTATCGTTCCCAAGAAGGGAACTCTTGTTGACGGGAACAGAGAACTTTTTTCTTTGTTCACCTTCCATCCGTGAGATCTGAGAAAGGCTAGGACGATGTCCGTATGAGCCTTTGCTTTTGACAGAGACGACGCTTGAATCAGGATGTCGTCCAAGTAAGGTACTACTGCAATGCCCCTTGGTCTTAGAATCGCTAGAAGGGACCCTAGTACCTTTGTGAAAATCCTTGGAGCAGTGGCTAATCCGAATGGAAGTGCCACAAACTGGTAATGCTTGTCCAGAAAAGCGAACCTTAGGAACTGATGATGTTCCTTGTGTATAGGAATATGTAGGTACGCATCCTTTAAATCCACGGTAGTCATAAATTGATTTTCCTGGATAGTAGGTAGGATCGTTCGAATAGTTTCCATTTTGAATGATGGAACCTTGAGAAATTTGTTTAGGATCTTGAGATCCAAAATTGGTCTGAATGTTCCCTCTTTTTTAGGAACTATGAACAGGTTGGAATAAAAACCCATCCCTTGTTCTCTTATTGGAACTGGATGAATCACTCCCATCTTTAACAGGTCTTCTACACAATGTAAGAATGCCTGTCTTTTTATTTGGTTTGAAGATAATTGAGACCTGTGGAACCTTCCCCTTGGGGGTAGTTCCTTGAATTCCAGGAGATAACCTTGAGAAACTATCTCTAGCGCCCAAGGATCCTGAACATCTCTTGCCCAAGCCTGAGCAAAGAGAGAAAGTCTGCCCCCCACCAGATCCGGTCCCGGATCGGGGGCCATCCCTTCATGCTGTTTTGGTAGCTGTGGTAGGCTTCTTGGCCTGCTTACCCTTGTTCCAGCCTTGCATTGGTCTCCAGGCTGGTTTGGGTTGTGAAGTATTACCCTCTTGCTTAGAGGATGTAGAATTAGAGGCTGGTCCGTTTCTGCGAAAGGGACGAAAATTAGGCCTATTTTTAGCCTTAAAAGACCTATCCTGTGGGAGGGCGTGGCCCTTTCCCCCAGTGATGTCTGAAATAATCTCTTTCAAATCAGGTCCAAATAATGTTTTACCCTTGAAAGGGATGTTAAGCAATTTTGTCTTGGAACAAGACTTGAGCCAAAGCGCTCTGCGCGCCACGATAGCAAACCCTGAATTTTTCGCCGCTAATCTAGCTAATTGCAAAGCGGCATCTAAAATAAAAGAGTTAGCCAATTTAAGTGCTTGAACTCTGTCCATAACCTCCTCATACGAAGATTCTTTATTGAGCGACTTTTCTAGTTCCTCGAACCAGAAACACGCTGCCGTAGTGACAGGAACAATGCATGAAATTGGTTGTAGAAGGTAACCCTGCTGAACAAAAATCTTTTTAAGCAAACCTTCTAATTTTTTATCCATAGGATCTTTGAAAGCACAACTATCTTCGATAGGAATAGTAGTGCGTTTGTTTAGAGTAGAAACCGCCCCCTCGACCTTGGGGACTGTCTGCCATAAGTCCTTTCTGGGGTCGACTATAGGAAATAATTTCTTAAATATAGGGGGGGGGGGGACAAAAGGTATGCCGGGCCTTTCCCACTCCTTATTTACTATGTCCGCCACCCGCTTGGGTATAGGAAAAGCGTCGGGGGGCACCGGAACCTCTAGGAACTTGTCCATCTTACATAACTTTTCTGGAATGACCAAATTGTCACAATCATCCAGAGTAGATAATACCTCCTTAAGCAGTGCGCGGAGATGTTCTAATTTAAATTTAAATGTCACAACATCAGGTTCAGCTTGTTGAGAAATTTTTCCTGAATCTGAAATTTCTCCCTCAGACAAAACCTCCCTCATGGCCCCTTCAGATTGGTGTGAGGGTATGTCAGAACAGTTATCATCAGCGTCCTCTTGCTCTTCAGTGTTTAAAACAGAGCAATCGCGCTTTCTCTGATAAGTAGGCATTTTGGATAAAATATTTGCTATGGAGTTATCCATTACAGCCGTTAATTGTTGCATGGTAATAAGAATTGGCGCACTAGATGTACTAGGGGCCTCCTGTGTGGGCAAAACTGGTGTAGACACAGATGGTGATGATGTAGTATCATGTTTACTCCCCTCATTTGAGGAATCATCTTGGGCAATATCATTGTCTGTGGCATTACTGTCCTTACTTTGTTTGGACACTATGGCACAATTATCACATAAATTTAAATGGGGAGACACCTTGGCTTTCATACATATAGAACATAGCTTATCTGAAGGTACAGACATGTTAAACAGGCTTAAACTTGTCAACAAAGCACAAAAAACGTTTTAAAATAAAACCGTTACTGTCACTTTAAATTTCAAACTGAAAACACTTTATTACTGAATATGTGAAAAAGTATGAAGGAATTGTTCAAAATTCACCAAAATTTCACCACAGTGTCTTAAAGCATTAAAAGTATTGCACACCAAATTTCAGAGCTTTAACCCTTAAATTAACGGAACCGGAGCCGTTTTTACATTTAACCCCTATACAGTCCCAGCTATATGCTTTGCTGAGACCCAACCAAGCCCAGAGGGGAATACGATACCAAATGACGCCTTCTATAAGCTTTTTCAGTGATTCTTAGCTCCTCACACATGCATCTGCATGCCTTGCTCTCCAAAAACAACTGCGCATTAGTGGCGCGAAAATGAGGCTCTGTCTATAACTAGAAAAGGCCCCCATCTGAAAAAGGTGTCCAACACAGTGCCTGCCGTTTTTTTAAACAATCCCCAAGATTATAATAACCATTAATAGTTAGAATCTGCATAATATGCCTAGTAAAGCAATCGTTTTAGCCCAGAAAAATGTCTACCAGTCTTTTAAGCCCTTTTGAAGCCCTTTATTCTTTTATTTAACTAAGAAAATGGCTTACCGGTCCCCATGAGGGGAAATGACAGCCTTCCAGCATTACATGGTCTTGTTAGAAATATGGCCAGTCATACCTTAAGCAGAAAAGTCTGCTGTTTCCCCCAACTGAAGTTACTTCATCTCAACAGTCCTGTGTGGAAACAGCAATCGATTTTAGTAACTTCTGCTAAAATCATCTTCCTCTTACAAACAGAAATCTTCATCTTTTTTCTGTTTCAGAGTAAATAGTACATACCAGCACTATTTTAAAATAACAAACACTTGATAGAAGAATAAAAACTACAATTAAACACCAAAAAACTCTTAACCATCTCCGTGGAGATGTTGCCTGTGCAACGGCAAAGAGAATGACTGGGGTGGGCGGAGCCTAGGAGGGATCATGTGACCAGCTTTGCTGGGACTCTTTGCCATTTCCTGTTGGGGAAGAGAATATCCCACAAGTAAGGATGACGCCGTGGACCGGACACACCTATGTTGGAGAAAACACGTATGCCCTGAAACATTGCAGTTTTATGGACACTGCTTTGTGGGGTCCTTTAACGGACCAGTCAATACAGTAGATTTGCCTAATCAACAAATGCATGAAATAAAGACAATGTAATTGCACTTAATCTGAACTTCAAATGACTATTCAAATTTCAAAGTTATGTCTATTTACACTCCTCCAGTATCATGTGACAGCCATCAGCCAATCACAAATGCATATATGTATAGTCTGTGTATTCTTGCACATGCTCAATAGGAGCTGGTGACTCAAAAAGTGTAAATATAAAAAGACTACTGTGCACATTTTGTTAATGGAAGTAAGTTGTTTAAAATTGCCTGCTCTATGGACATACATTTTAACTGGTGCTTCAGCAAAGGATACATTCAGTTTTCAGTGGGAGAAAAGTTTAATAGTGCAGAAGACCACAATCTTGTGTGTTCCCCTGAAGCCATGGGCTGAATCCCCAGCATTGAACTGCTCTGAGTGTAGATTCATTCTATACAATCTCTGTGCTCTTATACAAGTAGAAAAAGGTACATTTGTTCACTATAAAAATGTGTCACAGCCTGTAATATTACAGACACTGCTGATTTCTGTGGTGCATTGAAGATACCTTAAAGCTTTATCTGTCCTCCTTGATATAACTTTACAACCATAATATGTCTACAACAATCAAAAAACCTCAGTGCACCTCTCAGAAACTTGCTGTGCTCTCTATTTATTGACTGATTCCTGGCCAGCTACAAACAGGAGGATATTTATTCTGTTTATACCACTGTTGTGTCTGATGGGAAAGCACTTGACAGTTTTTTAGTTCATTGCTAACAGCCTTAAAGGGACTGTTTACTCAAAAATGTCTCCCCTTTAATTTGTTCCCAATTATTAACTTTACCAGCTGGAGTGTATTAAATTGTTTACAAGTTTTTCCATTACCCTTATATTGGCATTTGAAATAGTTTATTTAGCCTGTGGTATCCCCACCCATACTGAAAGTTTTTGGTCTCAAGGCCAAGCTGTGTTAACACAGCCAGTAGAAGAAATTACACTCCCAGTGGGGTATAGAAGAGATAAGGTAATAAAATGTTAATTTTCCATTGTTCTCTCCAAGTATTGGTGATTGGTTTGTGGACAGATATAAGATAAAGAAGCATGTATATGTACACAGTGTGATAAAGTACGGTAATTAGATCTGATTATACCTACAAGCTCAGCCCATTTTATTAGGTTGTGGCTTCAAAACACAAAATCAGCAATTTCATATACACAAATAAACCTTAAAAAGCAAATCTCATACATTTTATACTCTGCAGCTGGTTAAAAAAGTAATTGGAAACACATTAAAGGGAAAAACAATTTTATAGTATACTGTCCCTTTAACTTTATTAAAGGGACATGAAACCTAAAAACATTTCTTTTAGGATTCAGATAGAGCATGCGTTTTTAAAGGGCCACTGTAAGTAAATATTTTCTATGCCTGTTACTAACTAACTACCCCAAATACACTTTTTATCAATAGCATTTCATTAACATATCTCTACCGTATATCAGAAATCTTGTCTGCAAATTTAATTGTTTTCCAAACCCACTCCATGGGTATCCTTTGCTCTGTACCAATCTGTTTACATTACCTAGGTTTCAAAATGGCGCTTTAAACACAAAGTTATTGGTTTAAGTATTTTGAACACACAGTGCTGAAAATAGTGGGCAGGATAACGTGGCATCATCGGCGAATAAAAGATATAACTTTTAGAACGTTATGAAACTTCGTTTTGGAGAAAATATAGGTCAGTAGGTTTTAATTAATGTTTATTAACTTTAATATGTTAGTTGTTGAGCTTAAACATTATAACATAAAGTAATCCTTTAAGCAACTTTCTAATTTACTTCAATCATCAATTTTGCTTCATTATCTTGGAGTCCTTTATTGATGGAGCAGCAATGCAATGCAATACTGGGAGCTAGCAGTACACATTAGTAAGCCAAGAGAGAACGAAAATCTTTCGGTTTCAAGTCCCTTATACTTAAAGGGATACGAAAACAATTTGAAAACAACTTTCTAATTTACTTCTATTATACATTTTTCTTCGTTCTCTTGGTATCTTTTGTTGATACGATGGGGCGTTTGCTTAGGAGCTTTACTATTTCTGCAGCACTGTATGGCAGCAGTTTTACAAGAATGTTATCCAAGATCACTATATGGCAGCACTATTTCCTGCCATGTAGTGCCCCAGATACCTAGGTATCTCTTCAACACAGAATATCATGGGAACGAAGCAAATTTGATAATAGAAGTAAATTGGAAATGTTTTTTCAATGGTATTTTCTGCCTGAATCACAAAACAAAAGTTTCGGGTTTTATATCCCTTTAAGTTTTTTTATCATATCACCTCAATCTCTTTTCTCCTTAGACTATACATATTTACAGGGACAAAAACTTTCATGATTCAGATATATAGATACAATTTAAAAACAAACAAAAAAACTTTCCAATTTACTTAAATTATGAAATGGTACACGCCCACTCTGAGGCCCTTGCTCCTACTGAGCATGTGCAAGAGTTCACAGTGTATACGTATAGGAGTCTGTGATTGGCTGTTGGCCAGTGATACAGAGGTTAGCAATTAAAGCATCAATGTGTCAGAATAGAAAATCTACTGCTCGTTTGAAATTCAAATGTGTTATTGCGCTGCCTACTTGTTATGCATTTATATTGATTACGCAATTCTACTGTATTTAATTGTCCTTTGAGATTTCTTTGTAAGTTTTATTTTTTCAATCCCGTATCTAAGGATTAGAGACAAATGACTATCCACATTTTTATTTTTGTTTTAATATTTCAATGGATACCCTTGAATTTATTTCTCTCATTCCAAGGTTTATATCGAAGAGACATTCGAATATTAAGGCACGTGAAGGTAAAAAACAAAGTGCACAATAAAAATAAAATCCAATTCATCTTTATAAACATATTTACCTCACATTCTTAGTAATCTTTGTGAAATTGCAGCTCTTTTCCATGAGAGCATACTGAGGTACACTCAGAAGGGTGCACGTGTCTTGAGCACTGTATGGCTATAACTATGTTATATCTTCAGTCTGTAGAATTACAATTTAATTTTGACTTCACTAATAGCGAAAAAACAGAATTTATGTTTACCTGATAAATTACTTTCTCCAACGGTGTGTCCGGTCCACGGCGTCATCCTTACTTGTGGGATATTCTCCTCCCCAACAGGAAATGGCAAAGAGCCCAGCAAAGCTGGTCACATGATCCCTCCTAGGCTCCGCCTTCCCCAGTCAGTCGACCGACGTAAAGGAGGAATATTTGCATAGGAGAAACCATATGATACCGTGGTGACTGTAGTTAAAGAAAATAAATTATCAGACCTGATTAAAAAACCAGGGCGGGCCGTGGACCGGACACACCGTTGGAGAAAGTAATTTATCAGGTAAACATAAATTCTGTTTTCTCCAACATAGGTGTGTCCGGTCCACGGCGTCATCCTTACTTGTGGGAACCAATACCAAAGCTTTAGGACACGGATGAAGGGAGGGAGCAAATCAGGTCACCTAGATGGAAGGCACCACGGCTTGCAAAACCTTTCTCCCAAAAATAGCCTCAGAAGAAGCAAAAGTATCAAACTTGTAAAATTTAGTAAAAGTGTGCAGTGAAGACCAAGTCGCTGCCTTACATATCTGATCAACAGAAGCCTCGTTCTTGAAGGCCCATGTGGAAGCCACAGCCCTAGTGGAATGAGCTGTGATTCTTTCAGGAGGCTGCCGTCCGGCAGTCTCGTAAGCCAATCTGATGATGCTTTTAATCCAAAAAGAGAGAGAGGTAGAAGTTGCTTTTTGACCTCTCCTTTTACCAGAATAAACAACAAACAAGGAAGATGTTTGTCTAAAATCCTTTGTAGCATCTAAATAGAATTTTAGAGCACGAACTACATCCAAATTGTGCAACAAACGTTCCTTCTTTGAAACTGGATTCGGACACAAAGAAGGCACGACTATCTCCTGGTTAATGTTTTTGTTAGAAACAACTTTCGGAAGAAAACCAGGTTTAGTACGCAGAACCACCTTATCTGCATGGAACACCAGATAAGGAGGAGAACACTGCAGAGCAGATAATTCTGAAACTCTTCTAGCAGAAGAAATTGCAACCAAAAAACAAAACTTTCCAAGATAATAACTTAATATCAACGGAATGTAAGGGTTCAAACGGAACCCCCTGAAGAACTGAAAGAACTAAATTGAGACTCCAAGGAGGAGTCAAAGGTTTGTAAACAGGCTTGATTCTAACCAGAGCCTGAACAAAGGCTTGAACATCTGGCACAGCTGCCAGCTTTTTGTGAAGTAACACAGACAAGGCAGAAATCTGTCCTTTCAAAGAACTTGCAGATAATCCTTTCTCCAAACCCTCTTGAAGAAAGGATAGAATCTTAGGAATTTTTATCTTGTCCCAAGGGAATCCTTTAGATTCACACCAATAGATATATTTTTTCCATATTTTGTGGTAGATTTTTCTAGTTACAGGCTTTCTGGCCTGAACAAGAGTATCAATGACAGAATCTGAGAACCCTCGCTTTGATAAGATCAAGTGTTCAATCTCCAAGCAGTCAGTTGGAGTGAGACCAGATTCGGATGTTCGAACGGACCTTGAACAAGAAGGTCTCGTCTCAAAGGTAGCTTCCATGGTGGAGCCGATGACATATTCACCAGGTCCGCATACCAAGTCCTGCGTGGCCACGCAGGAGCTATCAAGATCACCAACGCCCTCTCCTGATTGATCCTGGCTACCAGCCTGGGGATGAGAGGAAACGGCGGGAATGCATAAGCTAGTTTGAAGGTCCAAGGTGCTACTAGTGCATCTACTAGAGTCGCCTTGGGATCCCTGGATCTGGACCCGTAGCAAGGAACCTTGAAGTTCTGACGAGAGGCCATCAGATCCATGTCTGGAATGCCCCACAGTTGAGTGATTTGGGCAAAGATGTCCGGATGGAGTTCCCACTCCCCCGGATGAAATGTCTGACGACTCAGAAAATCCGCTTCCCAGTTTTCCACTCCTGGAATGTGGATTGCAGACAAGTGGCAGGAGTGAGTCTCCGCCCATTGAATGATTTTGGTCACTTCTTCCATCGCCAGGGAACTCCTTGTTCCCCCCTGATGGTTGATGTACGCAACAGTCGTCATGTTGTCTGATTGAAACCGTATGAACTTGGTCTTTGCTAGCTGAGGCCAAGCCTTGAGAGCATTGAAAATCGCTCTCAGTTCCAGAATATTTATCGGGAGAGTAGATTCTCCCCGAGACCAAAGACCCTGCGCTTTCAGGGGTCCCCAGACCGCGCCCCAGCCCACTAGACTGGCGTCGGTCGTGACAATGACCCACTCTGGTCTGCGGAAGCTCATCCCCTGTGACAGGTTGTCCAGGGACAGCCACCAACTGAGTGAATCTCTGGTCCTCTGATCTACTTGTATCGTCGGAGACAAGTCTGTATAGTCCCCATTCCACTGACTGAGCATGCACAGTTGTAATGGTCTTAGATGAATTCGCGCAAAAGGAACTATGTCCATTGCCGCTACCATCAAACCTATTACTTCCATGCACTGCGCTATGGAAGGAAGAGGAACAGAATGAAGTATTTGACAAGAGTTTAGAAGTTTTGATTTTCTGGCCTCTGTCAGAAAAATCCTCATTTCTAAAGAGTCTATTATTGTTCCCAAGAAGGGAACCCTTGTTGACGGAGATAGAGAACTTTTTTCTACGTTCACTTTCCACCCGTGAGATCTGAGAAAGGCCAGGACAATGTCCGTGTGGGCCTTTGCTTGTGGAAGGGACGACGCTTGAATCAGAATGTCGTCCAAGTAAGGTACTACTGCAATGCCCCTTGGTCTTAGCACCGCTAGAAGGGACCCTAGTACCTTTGTGAAAATTCTTGGAGCAGTGGCTAATCCGAACGGAAGTGCCACAAACTGGTAATGCTTGTCCAGGAATGCGAACCTTAGGAACCGATGATGTTCCTTGTGGATAGGAATATGTAGATACGCATCCTTTAAATCCACCGTGGTCATGAATTGACCTTCCTGGATGGAAGGAAGAATTGTTCGAATGGTTTCCATTTTGAACGATGGAACCTTGAGAAACTTGTTTAGGATCTTGAGATCTAAGATTGGTCTGAATGTTCCCTCTTTTTTGGGAACTACGAACAGATTGGAGTAGAACCCCATCCCTTGTTCTCCTAATGGAACAGGATGAATCACTCCCATTTTTAACAGGTCTTCTACACAATGTAAGAATGCCTGTCTTTTTATGTGGTCTGAAGACAATTGAGACCTGTGGAACCTCCCCCTTGGGGGAAGCCCCTTGAATTCCAGAAGATAACCTTGGGAGACTATTTCTAGCGCCCAAGGATCCAGAACATCTCTTGCCCAAGCCTGAGCGAAGAGAGAGAGTCTGCCCCCCACCAGATCCGGTCCCGGATCGGGGGCCAACATCTCATGCTGTCTTGGTAGCAGTGGCAGGTTTCTTGGCCTGCTTTCCTTTGTTCCAGCCTTGCATTGGCCTCCAGGCTGGCTTGGCTTGAGAAGTATTACCCTCTTGCTTAGAGGACGTAGCACTTGGGGCTGGTCCGTTTCTGCGAAAGGGACGAAAATTAGGTTTATTTTTGGTCTTGAAAGACCTATCCTGAGGAAGGGCGTGGCCCTTGCCCCCAGTGATATCAGAAATAATCTCTTTCAAGTCAGGGCCAAACAGCGTTTTCCCCTTGAAAGGAATGTTAAGCAATTTGTTCTTGGAAGACGCATCCGCTGACCAAGATTTTAGCCAAAGCGCTCTGCGCGCCACAATAGCAAAACCAGAATTTTTCGCCGCTAACCTAGCCAATTGCAAAGTGGCGTCTAGGGTGAAAGAATTAGCCAATTTGAGAGCATGAATTCTGTCCATAATCTCCTCATAAGAAGAATTATTATTGAGCGCCTTTTCTAGTTCATCGAACCAGAAACACGCTGCTGTAGTGACAGGAACAATGCATGAAATTGGTTGTAGAAGGTAACCTTGCTGAACAAACATCTTTTTAAGCAAACCCTCTAATTTTTTATCCATAGGATCTTTGAAAGCACAACTATCTTCTATGGGTATAGTGGTGCGTTTGTTTAGAGTAGAAACCGCCCCCTCGACCTTGGGGACTGTCTGCCATAAGTCCTTTCTGGGGTCGACCATAGGAAACAATTTCTTAAATATGGGGGGAGGGACGAAAGGTATACCGGGCCTTTCCCATTCTTTATTTACAATGTCCGCCCCCCCGCTTGGGTATAGGAAAAGCTTCGGGGGGCCCCGGGACCTCTAAGAACTTGTCCATTTTACATAATTTCTCTGGAATGACCAAATTCTCACAATCATCCAGAGTAGATAACACCTCCTTAAGCAGAGCGCGGAGATGTTCCATTTTAAATTTAAATGTAATCACATCAGGTTCTGCTTGTTGAGAAATTTTCCCTGAATCTGAAATTTCTCCCTCAGACAAAACCTCCCTGGCCCCCTCAGACTGGTGTAGGGGCACTTCAGAACCAATATCATCAGCGTCCTCATGCTCTTCAGTATTTTCTAAAACAGAGCAGTCGCGCTTTCGCTGATAAGTGGGCATTTTGGCTAAAATGTTTTTGATAGAATTATCCATTACAGCCGTTAATTGTTGCATAGTAAGGAGTATTGGCGCACTAGATGTACTAGGGGCCTCCTGTGTGGGCAAGACTGGTGTAGACGAAGGAGGGGATGATGCAGTACCATGCTTACTCCCCTCACTTGAGGAATCATCTTGGGCATCATTTTCTCTAAATTTTGTGTCACATAAATCACATCTATTTAAATGAGAAGGAACCTTGGCTTCCCCACATTCAGAACACAGTCTATCTGGTAGTTCAGACATGTTAAACAGGCATAAACTTGATAACAAAGTACAAAAAACGTTTTAAAATAAACCGTTACTGTCACTTTAAATTTTAAACTGAACACACTTTATTACTGCAATTGTGAAAAAGTATGAAGGAATTGTTCAAAATTCACCAAAATTTCACCACAGTGTCTTAAAGCCTTAAAAGTATTGCACACCAAATTTGGAAGCTTTAACCCTTAAAATAACGGAACCAGAGCCGTTTTTATAATTAACCCCTTTACAGTCCCTGGTATCTGCTTTGCTGAGACCCAACCAAGCCCAAAGGGGAATACGATACCAAATGACGCCTTCAGAAAGTCTTTTCTATGTATCAGAGCTCCTCACACATGCATCTGCATGTCATGCTTCCCAAAAACAAGTGCGCAATAGAGGCGCGAAAATGAGACTCTGCCTATGATTAGGGAAAGCCCCTAGAGAATAAGGTGTCCAATACAGTGCCTGCCGGTTATTTTACATAATTTCCAAGATTAAAATAATTCCTCAAGGCTATGGAGTATAAAATATGCTTATATATAAATCGATTTAGCCCAGAAAATGTCTACAGTCTTAAAAGCCCTTGTGAAGCCCTTTTTTTTTTCTTTCTGTAATAAAAATGGCTTACCGGATCCCATAGGGAAAATGACAGCTTCCAGCATTACATCGTCTTGTTAGAATGTGTCATACCTCAAGCAGCAAAAGTCTGCTCACTGTTCCCCCAACTGAAGTTAATTCCTCTCAACAGTCCTGTGTGGAAACAGCCATCGATTTTAGTAACGGTTGCTAAAATCATTTTCCTCTTACAAACAGAAATCTTCATCTCTTTTCTGTTTCAGAGTAAATAGTACATACCAGCACTATTTTAAAATAACAAACTCTTGATTGAATAATAAAAACTACAGTTAAACACTAAAAAACTCTAAGCCATCTCCGTGGAGATGTTGCCTGTACAACGGCAAAGAGAATGACTGGGGAAGGCGGAGCCTAGGAGGGATCATGTGACCAGCTTTGCTGGGCTCTTTGCCATTTCCTGTTGGGGAGGAGAATATCCCACAAGTAAGGATGACGCCGTGGACCGGACACACCTATGTTGGAGAAATGTATAGATTATGAGAATCAACACATTGATCTTATTATTCAGTATTGGTTGTCTGGGGCCCTATATTTATTATATTTAATATTTATTTGTATAGTGACACAAAATTCCTTAGAGGGACAGTGAGCACCAACATTGTTATTGTTTAAAAAGATAGATAACGCCTTTACTACTCATTTCCCAGCTTTGCACAACTAACATTGTTATATTAATATACTTTATAACATTTAAACCTCTAAATTTCTACCTGTTTCTAACAGCTTTTTTATTAGCATTTCACAAGGGACTGCTAGTTCATGTGGGCCATATAGATAATATTGTGCTCACTCCTGAGGAGTTGTGGCTGACACTGCACTAATTGGCTAAAATGCAAGTCAATAGAAAATAAAAAGTCATGTGATCAGGGGGTTGTCAGAAGAGGCTTAGATACAAGGTAATGACAGAGGTAAAACATATATTAATATAACTGTGTTGGTTGTGCTAAACTGGGGAATGGGTAATGCAGTTGACTACTGAGCAACTGGAAGGAAAGAGCAAGTGGAATAGTTATATTACAGTCCGTGGGAGAGGGCTATTTTGCCAATAGTTATATTACAGTCCGTGGGAGAGGGCTATTTTGCCAATAGTTATATGATGTTACCTAGAGATTTAGGTAGCAGATTTTTGACAAACTCTGCATGGTCTCCCACGTGCAAGATGCTGTAGACACTATCCTTCATCAGCTCTTCTTGCTTGTAGCCCAGGTAGCTTGTCACATTCTCCGACACAAACACGATCCGCCCCTCGCGATTCACCACAAAGAAAAATCCGTCCAGAGCCTGTTAAGTAACACAGATAAACAAAACAGTGCCAATTAGACATGTATTACATTAAATGGACATGAAAGTCAACATTTTCCTTCAAATTTTAAACAACTTTCCTGTTTACTTTTATTATCAAAATTGCTTCATTCTTTTGGTATCTTTTGTTGAAGGAGCAGCATTGCTGAGAGCTAGTCGAACAAGAATAACATATTTTTTAAAGTTGCATTAGTTGTTTAAATATTGATAAAATAAGAGTAAAGTTTTAGAGTCTATAAAACAATGGGAGCTGCCATGTTGTAACTTAGGTTACCTTCTCTGCTGTGGCCAATTAGAGACAGTCATAAATAGGTCCCTAGAGTGTGCAGCCAATGGCTGTGTGGGATATAACAGTGTTCTGCACTTCCATTTCTAACAGAAACTGAAAAGCTCACAATTTCAGAATGGAATTACAGGAAAAGGGGGAAAAATAAATAATGAAAGTATATTGCAGTTTTTTTTATATATACGATTTATCATTTTATATTACCATCTCAAAGTGTTTAATTTCCCTTTAAATGACTGTTTAGCTGATGTTACAAATGTATTAGCAAACCAATTTTTAGACATCAAAGTGGCAGATAACATATATTATGCTTACCTGATAATTTCCTTTTCTTCTGATGGAAAGAGTCCACAGATGCATTCATTACATTTGGGAATTAAGAACCTGGCCACCAGGAAAAGGCAAAGACACCCCAGCCAAAGGCTTAAATACTCCTCCCACTCCTCTCATCCCCCAGTCATTCTGCCGAGGAACAAGGAACAGTAGAAGAAATACCAGGGTGAAGGTGAAAAGGTGCCAGAAGAATAACAAGGACGTCCCACATAAAATGACGGGTGGGGAGCTGTGGACTCTTTCCATCAGAAGAAAAGGAAATCATCAGGGAAGCATAATTTATGTTTTTCTTCTTAAATGGAAAGAGTTCACAGCTGCATTCATTACTTTTGGGAAAACAATACCCAAGCTATAGAGGACACTGAATGCCAAGACGGGAGGGTACAATAGGGCGGCCCATACTGATGGCACCAGGCCTGAACCTCTACCCAACAAAAAATCCCCGCTTCATCCAAAGGCGAGAGAAAATAATTTCAAAAGAAAAGCCCCAGTGACACTGACTCGCAGCCAGTCTAGAGCCATTCAGAGACCCACAAAACTGATGTGACTGAGCCAACAGTCCACCAAGAGACACCGTCGCCCAACAGACGATTACTCACCCCTCACAAAAGGAAGGGTAAACCAGCCAAAAACCCCAAAGGGAACAAGGACAAGGAGGACAGAGGAAACCGAAAAGTCGATCAATGCAAAAAACACCACCTCCTAGAGTGGGCCCAGAATCAGAGACCCAAAACGAACCCAAACAGGGAAAGAGGGCCCTGCCTTTACCAGGCAAAACCCGGGATAATACCGGGCACGGAGATAAAAAAAACATCTCTTCAACATCCAGCAAGCATGGAGAGCAACTAAAGAGGCAAAGTCCTCCCAGCGTGTGCCCATAGAATACCCAAGTATTCAACCATGACAGAGCATGTAATAGACCCAGGCAAAACCCCAAGTTTGAGAACACAGAGGGAGCTAAAACATGAATGGTCTTGTAACGCGCTGCTAATCTCCCTTGAGGGACTCTTATCAACCTTGAAAGGAAGAAGGCAGAGTAGACTTTGCCGGAGATCGGACTAGCCACAATGCATTAGGACGCTGAGCTAGCCGTCCAGCTAGCTGCAAGGAAGAATAAGAAGCCGTCATCAAGAAACAGACCGCACAAAACAGCCCGCGACAGAAGGCACGCTCCAGGCAACCTAAGCCGCCAGACCTACTCACAGGTCCCTGAAAAGGGGAACACAGAGCCTCCATCAAGGCCCCCCGAGAAGGAGAATCACCCTCAGAACCCAAAGGAAGAGGAAACTATCTCCTGTCAAAGGAGCAAGGAAAAAACCCCATCTCCTAGCAGACTGAGCTATCAGAATAGACCCAGCAAGCTCACACATCCCAAAGGATACTGTGATCCATAGGCCGCTCAGGCATCCTGACCTGCTGACCCAGCTGGGCCACCAATACAAGGGAACAAAGATCCCAAAACTGGTACAGGAACAAGCGTAAAGATGGCAACCCCCCCAGAGTACACAACTCTGAAAACAGACAAGGCCATAGACCCAAGGATCTAACAAAACAAGGCCCCACAGTCTGACATGGAACCAGCAAGATTCCAGGTGGAACCAAATCCACTTTCCACTTCCCAACCAGGAAAAGCCCCTAATAAGAACTCCGTTTCCTGAGAAGCAAATATCCCTTAAAGAAAAAGGAAAGAGGTCAGAAGGGCAATAGCTGTCCTCAAGGCCCGAAGCCACCGGCTAAAAAGGAAGAAAAAAATCCCCTGCAAATGTCCTATAAGGACACCCACACAAGTAGTTCGCCCAACAGAGGCACAGCCAACCCAATCGCCTGCAGAGCAGAGAATCCACGGGTACCCTGCAAACTATCAGGGGAATGCAACCCTAAGGCGCACCAAAAGACCGGAATCCAGCACCAGCAAGCTGAGTAAGAACCCACCATACTTGAGGCGCAAGCCACCCCGCTAACCCCAAACAACACGGGTTACTCTGTGGCAAGAAGTAATAAATACTCCGATAGACCGGCCAACCATGACTCGGTCAGGTAGATGGAGCAGGACATAGCCCCAGTTCCTAACACCGTGAACATCCCGACCAGCCCTGAGATCCAAACAACCCAAAACTGGCACAGGAGCAAAGCCCCCAAAAGAGGAAGATTTAGGAAGAAAAAAACAGGTCCGGGTACCTAATAGTTCAGGTAACTATACCCTTGAACTAAACGCCCCGACTGGCCAAAAATCCAGACAAAGGGATGGAGCATATCCAGAAAATCCCGACAGCGCAGAGAACTCGAAAGTTCCGACCAAATGAAGGAACCACCCCTAGATAAAGTCCAGCTCTCCAAGGAGCCCTGCTAGCTCTACTAGCAGGGCTAGACTCCCCCTCACCTCCAACACAGGCAGAGGACACAGGGTAGAGAAAAGGTGCTAAACCTTCCCAGCCTCGGGAAACCCAAGCTAAACAAGTCCCCACCGGAATCAACTAACGTCCGGAACACAGATCCCCAAAAAGAGATATATGCACCTGGGACAATGGAAGAAGACCCAAGGTCTCAGAACTCAGACAGACCGTACGCGGCCTAGAGTAAATATCTAAATACACAAGAAAAGCTGACACGCACCCCATTAAAAGTGTCAAAGCTGCAATAGGTTTCAAAATACAAAACTTTCCGCAAGCTGGACAGCTATCCAAGCTGTTGGATCAAGTCCCATAGGACCATCCAGGAGCCTAAAAACTGAAGGCCAAACCACTCAAGTCATGGCAACGGGGCACAACGCCCGCCAGACCCCCCCCCCCCACCCGCGTGGAGGAGGAACTCTAGGTTCTGATGAAATCAGATGTCGGATAAAGTGATGCAGCGGAACACTCCCCTGCCCGGTCATCCATGACTGAAGGACAATCCTTTCCCGCCTCATGAACGCACAGGTCCTCTCGAATGCTTAGTTGAACATAAAAACAATGAGAACTTGAGCACTCAGCGCTACTACCGATCCAGCAGAAACTGTGCCATGTGTCTAAAAAACCACAAAAACAAACGGACCCGACAGGAGCAGCCTGTACTCAGGGTCCTAATCGGCAAGCTGCATAAATTCTCCCACATAGGGGAAAAAAGGAAAACAGACATTATTAAACCTAGGACTAACATGTCCAAACAACTTCTGAAGAAGTAACAAGTCCCAGATGGTTCCCGAAGGAAGCAAACACAAATAAAATACATCCCATTGGATACAAAATTAAATATAAGGCAACCCTAATGTTAACGCCCAAAAGACACAGGCCTGCCTGCAGGACCATCCAAACGGA
>NC_069502.1:76757382-76827382 GCF_027579735.1 Bombina bombina
CCAAACTTTTTTTTCATTATACAATACATACAATTTTAACAACTTTACATTTTACTTCAATTATCTTATTTGATTCATTCTCTTGATATCCTTTGCTGAAGGAGCAGCAATACAATACTGGTAATTAGCTGAACACATCTGGTACGCCAATTAACCTCTTAAGGACATATGACGGAATTTTTCCGTCATAAAACAATTGAGCAAACTGAAAGCTGTGTCCTTAAAGGGTTAAAAAAGGTTTATGTGCAACCACCAATCCGAAGCTAGCTCCCAGTAGTGCATTGCTTCTCCTGAGCCTAACTACGTATGTTTTTTAACAAAGGATACAAAAGAAAAAAGCAAATTATATAATAGAAATAAACTGGAATGTTGTTTAAAATTACATGCTATATCTGAATCATGAAAGTTTAATTTTGACTTTACTGTCCCTTTAAAGTCTGCAGGATGATGCAACACAATCTGGTAAACCAAGCAAACTGTACAGTATTGCAGCCATAAAGGGATTACAATACAGGCTTGGAAGGGTTAACTGCTCATCTCTATGCCAGATACACAGGCTCCATGTGACGTTGCACACACAGCTGTAGGCTGCGCCACTTGTTGCTCTGCCAGCAAACATCCTTGTTGTATCATAGCAGAGAACGTGCTGGAAAGCTCAGAGTGTTGCCCTTCCAGGCCTCCGATCAGCGACGCTCGCGCTTTGTCTGGCCGCCGGCCTAATACAACAGCATCTAATGTACCACAGTAATTATTAACAAGTGCTATAGCCAAAACAGGAAATATGAAAACCACGCTGAACTGTGAAGAGAGATCTCTGACATCCACTCCCAGCGCACAAACACTTGCAGGGGAACGATGCGGCCCAGCCCCTGTGCTGCTAAATTAACATTGTCATTGCCTAACTAAACCTCTTCAAGGTCAGTGAGGACAGTGATTCATGAGGGGGGGGGTACAATTCCTAAGGCTAATAGCTATGAAGGGGTTAAGAAAATTATTCAGTAATTTGGCATCCACACAAACAGGTTATGCCCCAGGGACCTAGTCCTACTACAGATAATGTGTACATAATATAGTTTAATATTATGTATTAATATATTGCATAATACCAGATTAGTTTGCACATTGGCGTGCAATGCTAATTGTAACAGTTTATTCACTTAAATAACAGTCTCCAAAAAGAAAGCAAACTGTTCTGGCGCAAGTTCTGCGGTTTCTGGAGCTGTGTTTAGTTACAGCAAACACCTGCTCCAGTATACAAAATAAGATTTGTGCAAACATGAGAATATTAACTCATCAGTAGAGATATTACAGACGAAGCACAAGGGGTTAAAGCAACAATAAACATTGTAATAAAGATTGTAATATACAGTGTTTATTTACTTGTAGAATAAATTTAAAAAAATGCAGTATACTTTTATTATTAGTTTTGTACCTGTTTTCCTGCAATTTGTGAAAATTAGGGGATTTACTAATTCTGAGTTTCTAAAAGGTAGTGGGTGCAGCCATGTTGAACCTAGTTTTCCTATATCAAAACATCTTCCTCTGAGTACAATTAGGTAACAGATAACTGTGCAAACATTGGCTGTGTTGGAATATAGCAAATGCTAAAGGGACTTAACTCTGATAAATAAATTTATTTTAACATTTTTATATACCACACAGCCAATGTTTGCAGAGTTTATATGTCCCTAATTGGAGCTTAGCAGGTGAGATTAGAGAAGGGAAACCTATGTTTTAACACATCTACGCCCATTACTTTATTCACACCTACAGTACATTATAGAAACTAAGAGGTCGATTTATCAAGCTGCGGCAGACAAGGCACGAATATACGCAGGCCCTGTCCGCCTCAGCTCGCCTCTGGCCGCTGAATTCCCCTGGTGGAATTCAGCATAGCAGACAAGCCGCTATTTTGCGGGGCTTACACGTGCAATCCCACCCCCCTGCCTGCGCACAGCCAATCGCGCATGGGGCAGGAGCTGTCAATCTCCCCGGCCGGGAACGAGACCAGAGAGTTTGAAATTCGCCACCTTAGAGGTGGCGAAAGGTTAGGGAGGCAGCGGTCTGATGACCACTGCTTGTTAAATACGGACTGCAGGTTCTCTTGTGAGAACCATCAGTCGTAGGGTCGAAAGGCTTGCGAAGCGACCCCTAAAACTTTACACTTATGTTTTCCATATTCAAACCACTAATATAGTTTTAAGATACATCTAAATATTATTCTCAGGGTAATCTCTGCTTTGAATACATCATTATATCTATTATTTACTGGAAGACAGGACTGGTTAGGGTTGGGTCCTGTAACTATCTTATGGAATTTTATCCCAACATTAGTATTGTGGCACCCACAGACCTGGCACTTTGAATGATATTTTATAGTATGTGCTAATCGGCATATCAATGATGTGACAAACTGCTGTAACATAAATACATATTCTGCAATATACCAAATTGGTTACACCCATCGTACAAATGCCAGATGAAGTTTTGGCAGAAGATTATATGTATTAAATACTTTTATTCTGACCTAAAGTGCTAATATTTTAACATAATAAAGATATTTTGATTCCATTGTATGCTTGAATATCCCACGTGTCTCATAGGACGGGTAGATTTATTTAAAGGGATGCTGAACCCAATTTTTTTTTTCTTTCGTGATTTAAATAAATAGAGCATGCAATTTTAAGCAACTTTCTAATTCACTCCTATTATCAATTTTTATTCATTCTCTTGCTATCTTTATTTAAAAAGCAAGAATGTACGTTTAGAAGCCGGACCATTTTTGGTAAACAACCTAGGTTGTTCTTGCTGATTGGTGGATAAATTCACCCACCAATAAACAAGTGCTGTCCAGGTCTAAACCAAAAATTGTCTGGCTTCTTAGCTTAGATGCCTTCTTTTTTAAATAAAGATAGCAAGAGAACAAAGAACAATTGATAATAGGAGTAAATTAGAAAGTCGCTTAAAATTGCATGCTCTATCTGAATCACAAAAGAAAAAATTGGGGTTCAGTATCCCTTTAAAGGTATATTCTAAAGGCATGCTCGAATTTGTTAAAGTGTGTCATGTTTATATTACTGACCTTTTGATATCTAGATAGATAAATAGCCCTTTAATTGCAATAAATGCCAGACTTTTAATATAAAGATATCACATGGTACATTACCATTTTTGACTCCCTATTCTTTATGTAAGAACAGTTATAAATAGTGTGATCCAGAGAAGATTCTCAAAATAGTTTGTCACACTATAGAATATCCCAAAGTGTGACCTGACAGCTGTGCAGATATAAAAGCAAATTGTCATAACACAGTAATGCTGCCAACACCATAATGTTGAAACCATGCCAGAGAGAGGGCTGAAACACTGTGCTATATATAAAAAGGATAGGCTGACAATAATATGTACATATATTGTTTTAAGAATATTACTAGTTTATTACGTGTAAAACTTAGTTCTTCATAAAGTAGGGATCCTTTGGTTTATATGGATCTAAAACAGTCTGTTGTAATAAAAATCCACTAACCAGTGAGTTATACTTAATAATAAAAAAACTTTTACTTAATTTTTGCATAATCCATTACTTCCTGTCACAGCCATACAGGAAGGCAAAAAAGTAGCTTTTAGATGTATGTATGCGGCAGTTTCGTTCATTGCACAGATCTTAGTGTGTTTCACTTGCACAAACGGATATTCAGCTCCAAAAGAGCCGAATACTGAAAATAGCCTCCTACTTCCGCACAGGGCAGTGAACAAACCCGTCGAATACACATCGATAGCAGCTTTTCCTTGATATGGTTGCTAGGAGACACATCTGCAATAACTCCACCATTACATCGGTCCTTGATAATCTGGCCCCATCTACCATAGCTTGGAAATCATACACTCATCCTCAGCCCTGGCATACTCCTCTGACACGGTACCTACGCAGATGCTACCGTACTGTTGAGTGACACTGGAGGAAATATCGGAATTCTGCTGACTTTCTTCACTATAAGTTCATCTTGAACTCTTACTATTCTGCCATTAATCTATATAAGCAACATTACATCTCTACTCTTTCTTTAAACCCAAAACGTCTGTTCTCCACATTCAAAACTCTTCTCCGCCGACACCCCACCCTCAACTTTTCTCTTAGCTCAAGATTTTGCCAGCTACTTCAACAACATAATCAACTCCATCAGAAATGAAATCAGCTCTCAACATACTACCGGTTACTCCCACCCCCTCAAAAGCTCACAATCATCCATAACCCACATACCCATAAATTTATCTCTGTTGCCCCTGTTTACCAGAGGGAAGAAGTTTATATACCCCTTATACTATCTTCTTACCCTCACTACTAAGCCCTTTCCCCCTCGACCAGCCATCCCCTCACAACTACTCCCCCTCCCACTCTTCTACCCTTACCCTATACTCTACACACAGTCTTCAATCCTCCTCATCAGCACTGGTATAGTTCCCACATCTCTTAAACATGCATAAGTCACACCTATCCTCTAAAAAACCTTCTCTCGAGCCACACCTCCCCATCCAACTGCTGCCCTATTTCCCTACTCCCTCATGCCTCAAAGCTTCTTGAAAAGCTAGTATATGCACGTCTATCCCAGTTTTCCTTACATTAAACTCCCTCCTTGACCCACTGCAATCTGATTTTGCCCCCTTGCATTTAACAGAGACAGCAATTGTTAAGGTAACCAGACTACCTACTTACAGCAAAATCCATAGGCCACTTCTCTCTACTTATGCTTCCTTGATCTGTCTGCAGCCTTTGATACTGTCGACCACCCTCTTATTTGCTCTATACCCTCCAAGTCCTTTGGCATCTATGACACAGCTCGTCTCTTGGTTCTCTTCCTACTATCTAACCTCTAGGTGTAGCCTTCTCTGGGGGCATCCTCTGCCCTGTTACTTCTTTCTGTTGGGGTACCGCAAGGCTCTGTCTTCTTGCTCTTTTCAATCTACACGATCCTCATTAGGTTCCTAAAATAAATTCCAACTGGCTTTATTATCATTTGTATGCCAACAATACCCAAATCTACCTCTCTGCACCAGAACTATCTCCTCCCATGCTAACCCGTGTCACTAACTGTCTCTCTCATATCTCATCTTGGATGTCCTCTCACTACCTCAAGCTAAATCTCTCCAAGACTGAGCTCCATATTTTCCACCCCCCCCCATGTCTCTATAACTGTTGATAACTCCATCATTACCCCAACCTCACATGCCCGATGTCTTGGGGTCACACTTGACTCAGATCTTTCTTTCACTTCTCACATTCAGTCCTTGGCTAAAGCCTGCCGCTTCCACCTTAAAAAATCGCTAAAATCAGACATTTCCTTACACAAGACACAACTAAGTTTAATCCACTCTCTCATCCTTTCCCGCCTCGACTACTGGAACTCCATCCTCTCTGGTCTCCCTACAGATATGTTTGTATAATACACTAAGTAACAGGGATTGGAAAACATATTATATCATTTTATTCACACTGTATGGTTGGCCAACCAGTTAGATTTGTTTTAAGAATCAATTTCTATTGTTTTAAATTTGATTGTATGTATTTATAACTCTAAAAATAAATAGATCTCATTGAATCCAACTACATAGTAAGACTATCTTTCCTTATTGGGTAATTAAGCACAAGCGCTTAAGAGTCTCATCCAATCCAGATTTTAAGTTTGTGAGATTACTTCTTCGAGACTCCCTAGCTTTTACCCCCACAGCGCATAGTTTATTAACCCAACACACCAATACTCCCTAGCTGCCACCTAGCTCCTTTACAATCCATAATGAATGCCTCTGCCAGGCCCATCTTCCTTACACGTCACTCTTCATCTGCCTCACCTCTCTGCCAATCCCTTCACTGGCTTCCTCTTGCCTCCAGGATTAAACACAAAATTCTCACTCTGACACACAAAGCCCTCAAATTCATAGCTTCCCCCTACATCTCAGACCTTGTCTCCAGATACTCTCACTCCCATCCCCTTCGCTCCGCTCATGATCTCCTACTCTCCTCCTTTCTTGTTACCTCCTCACATTCCCATTTACAAGATTTCCCCAGACTGGCTCCCATCTTATGGAACTCTCTGCCTCGCTCCACAAGACTCTCCCCTAGTTTTAAAAGATTCAAGTGCTCCCTGAAGACTCTACTATTCAGGGACGCATACAACCTACACTAACCTTCCTATCTCCACTGCTATCCCCTTAAACCCCATATCATATAAGCCTATGAGCCCAGCTGTTTATAGTCCACCTTCATAAGAGCCGACTACAACAGTGCAACTCTCGACAGGACCCTCTACCCATTTGATCCCTGTAATTGTTTTTTTTATATACCACCTATGTTCATAGCGCTGCGGAAATTGTTGGCGCTCTACAAATACCTGATAATGAAAATAACAATACGTATATAGTTGGAATCTGTTCTTAATATGGTCGGCGCACTCATGGCTGTGAAAATGTGGTCAGATTACAATTCGCTAACATTCCAGTGCTCTAGAGACAAGTCCTATGGCTACTACCTACAACCTGTAAACAGTGCAAGTGAACCCTTTTCCCCAGATTATAAATAATAAGAAGACCCAGGGATAACTTGCGTGGAGCATCTCAGATCATGCCTCACATGTCTGACAAACAGTGTAATACTTAATATAAATGTAT
Organism: Bombina bombina; assembly: GCF_027579735.1. Classification (NCBI taxonomy): domain Eukaryota; kingdom Metazoa; phylum Chordata; class Amphibia; order Anura; family Bombinatoridae; genus Bombina; species Bombina bombina. Next base: position 76,764,046 of record NC_069502.1, read on the forward strand.
GTGGCATAGACAGAGTCAGTGGCTACAAACAAACAAAAAAAAATAAAAGCATTAAACCCTGAAATATTTTCATTTATACTCTTAAGAATGTGCTTTCCCTCTTTCATGGTTAGTATAAAACAGATTTGTATTAACTATCCACAAAGCAAAACGTTTTTATCATTCAAAACACATCAGTTTGAGCTAAAACCCTACATATTTGGGATTTGCTTTTGTATTGATATTTATTTTATTTCAGTAAAAGGGTTGATAAGTGAATTTTTTATTTATTTATTACAAAAGTCGGTTTGACAGCTCTAAAGTATGGCAAACAAAAAATTTTTTTTTAGGTATTGCTCAAATTGGATCCAGGTATTGCTCAAATTGGATCCAGGGTTGGTTCCCTTAAAGGGACATACATTTGAAATAACAAAATGCTTAAATGTATTTAAATTCCACAAATGATTTAAACAAACAGTTTAATCAGCTCAAGATTGTCAATGCACTGCCGAATCTGCACTGGACGCGACTGGCGATTGGTAGTTGCACACACATATGCTGCCCCTGATTGGTTCAATTGATATGTTAAGATCTGAGTATTGCATTGCTTATTTTAACCCTTTATAAACACATAGGTATAGGCAAGCAACAATGCAATAAGTAACTTCTCTAAAGAAATATCATTTTTTGTAGCTTTATGTCATTTTTTAATAAGAAATAAAATCATCTTAAATCATGTTTGTTACTTTTTATCATTATCTAAATTTTATAATGAAAATTATTTCATGTGCTGCTTGAGAGGGCTACAAAATAATATACCGGTGATCAACGAGTTAAAAAATCAGCTTTCATGAGTCGGACAATATTTAACCGTCATTGAGTTTTTATTGCCTGCCAGCTATTTGATACACGCACCTTACTGTTGACTGCTGGCAATTAAAGATGTGAAGAGCAACTCATTATTTGATCTAGCTCCAATTATTATGCTATTAAGCATTCCGGGCAAGATTTACATATGTAACGTAGTGCCGGCACCTGGGATTAATGAAACTCACTATTTAATAGCGCTGCATTAAAGGGATATGAATTCCACATTTTATTTGTGATTCAGACAGAGCATACCATTTAAAAAATTACTTCTATTATCAAATTTGCTTCATTCCCATGATATTCTTTGTTGAAGAGATACCTAGGTAGGCATATCGAGCACTGCATGGCAGGAATAGTGCTCTTGCATTCTTGTAAAACTGCTGCCATATAGTGCTCCCAGAAACGGGCCTGCTCCTAATCATACGTCCTGCTTTTCAACAAAAGATATTTGAAATTTGATAATAGAAAAAATGGTTTGCAGTGTTTGAATTGCAAAATATTTTTTTCAGTTTCATATCCCTTTAAATACTTGTTTTACACGGTTCAATTTACAACCGTTTCAGAACAACACTTTTTTCCAGTCATGTGAGCTGCTATTGAAAAGCATTGAGAAGCAGTGCATTTATTAAAATAGCCAATAGGTGGAGCTGTCCGCTTGGTTGCAGCAAAGCCAATCAAGATGAAAGTTAATCAGTTTAACCAGACCTGAGCTATCAAGCAGATTTAAAGGAACAAGAATCTTCCGGTCTATAAATCAGACCAGATTGGAATGCATAGAAAGAACTGTGCAGAAAAATGCAAGTGAATTCTGTGTTGTGTGATTTATTTTATTAGGTTTATAATGCTGTTTAGCAAATGTTTTTGTTCATTTAACTTAGTTTAATTATATATTCTGTGTTGTGTGATTATTTATTAGGTTTTTAATGTTATTTAGCATTAAAGTCTTCATTTCAAAGCTTTAAAAATAATGTATTAGGTGTTACTTATGACAATTTTGAGAGAGGCCTGGAACCTATCTCCCTCACTTCCCATTAACTTACATTATAAACTGGTTTCAATTTACAACAGTTTCGATTTACAATCATTACTTCTGGAACCTAACCCCGGCGTAAACTGAGGGCTACCTGATATATATATATATATATTTGCAAGAGTATATTACTTAAGATATCTGAATTGTTGGCTTTGAGAAAAAGGTGATGCATACAAAAAAGTTATATACAATTGTTTATCAAGCAAAAATAAACGGATACAATCACTTTAACATGCAGTTAATACTTCATTCTCTAGGAAATTGTATTTTATTTTAATTATTATTAATTTATTTATTTTTCTTAAAAAAAGATATCACCTTTCAGTCACATGAAATTTGAACACTGTGCAAGTTTTATGTAGTTTCCCAGTATCCATATTAAAGTTGTAAACATTTTGAAAACATTTATTGTGCTGTAAGAGTCATTGATGGGGGCGTTAATAGCTTGGTACTTGATCAATATACACTGCCCCCTGGCTGAGCAGGTGGCTGGGATTGGCACGTTCCAGACTAGCCTTGGGCAGATAACAGCAATGTAAATGCCGGCAATAACATTATATATTATTGATAAAGCTATGGGCATTCTATACTCACTTTATGCTAGCATGTGACATGCTACCTTGCAACAAAAGCAAAGAAATGTGTGTCTGGGTAATAGGAGGCTATTCTATTTATAATCTGAAGAGACTGAAAGAGAGAGCTAGAGAAAGAAAGAAAGAAAGAAAGAAAGAAAGAAAGAAAGAAAGAAAGAAAGAGAGGGAAAGGGGAGAGCTAGTGATAGAAAGAGAGAGACAGAGGGAAAGGAGAGAGCTAGTGACAGAAAGAGAGGGAAAGGGAGAGCTAGTGACAGAAAGAGAGAGACAGAGAGGGAAAGGAGAGAGCTAGTGACAGAAAGAGAGGGAAAGAAGAGAGCCAGTGACAGAAAGAGAGGGAAAGGAGAGAGATAGAGACAGAAAGAGAGGGAAAAGAAAGAGCTAGAGACAGAAAGAGATGGAAAGGAGAGAGCTAGAGACAGAAAGAGATGGAAAGGAGAACTAGTGACAGAAATAGAGGGAAAGGATAGAGCTAGCGACAGAAAGAGAGGGAAAGGAGAGAAATAGTGACAGAAAGAGAGGGAAAGGAGAGAGCTAGCAACAGAAAAAGAAGGAGAGAGCTAGCAACAGAAAAAGAGATAGGATAGAGCTAGCTACAGAAAGAGAGGGAAAGGAGAGAGCTAGAGACAGAAAGAGAGGGAAAAGAGAGAGCTAGAGACAGAAGAGAGAGGGAAAGGAGAGAAATAGTGACAGAAAGCGAGGGGAAAGGAGAGAGCTAGCAACAGAAAGAGAAAAGAGAGAGCTAGCAACAGAAAAAGAGATAGGAGAGAGCTAGCTACAGAAAGAGAGGGAAAGGAGAGAGCTAGAGACAGAAAGAGAGGGAAAGGAGAGAGCTATCGACAGAGGAAAGGAGAGAGCTAGAGACAGAAATAGAGGGAAAGGAGAGAGCTACAGGCAAAAAGAGGGAGATAGGAGAGAGATAGGAGAGAGCTAGCTACAGAAAGAGAGGGAAAGGAGAGAGCTAGAGACAGAAAGAGAGGGAAAGGAGAGAGCTAGTGAAAGATAGAAATAGAGAGAAAGTAGAGAGCTAGAGATAGAAAGATAAAGGAGACAGCTAGCGACAGAAAGGAAAGGAAAGGAGAGAGCTAGCGACAGAAAGAGAAGAGAAAGGAGAGAGCTAGCGACCAGAAAGAGAAAGGAAAGGAGAGAGCTAGAGACAGAAAGAGAGAGAACGGAGAGAGCTAGCAACATAAAGATAAAGGAGAGAGCTAGAGACAGAAAGAGAGGGAAAGGATAGAGCTAGCGACAGAAAGAGAAAGGAAAGGAGAAAGCTAGAGACCGAAAGAGAGAGAAAGTAGAGAGCTAGAGACAGAAAGATAAAGGAGAGAGCTAGAGACAGAAGAGAAGGGAAAGGATAGAGCTAGCGACAGAAAGAGAGGGAAAGGAGAGAGCTAGAGATAGAAAGAGATAGGAGAGAGCTAGTGACAGAAAGAGAGGGAAGGGGAGAGCTAGTGATAGAAAGGAGAGAGCTACAGAGACAAAATCAAGAGGGTTAGGAGAGAGCTAGTGACATAAATAGAGGGAAAGGAGAGAGCTAGCGACACCAAAGAGGGAAAGGAGAGAGCGAGAGACAGAAATGGAGGGAAAGAGAGAGCTAGAGGCAGAAAGAGAGGGAAAGGAGAGAGCTAGTGACAGAAAGATAAAGGAGAGAGCTAGAGACAGAAAGAGAGGGAAAGGAGAGAGCTAGAGACAGAAAGAGAGGGAAAAGAGAGAGCTAGTGACAGAAAGAGAGGGAAAGGAGAGAGCTAGTGACATAAAGCGAGGGAAAGGAGACAGCTAGTGAAAGATAGAAAGAGAGAGAAAGTAGAGAGCTAGAGATAGAAAGATAAAGGAGACAGCTAGCGACAGAAAGAGGAAAAGGAGAGAGCTAGAGACAGAAATAGAGGGAAAGGAGAGAGCTAGAGATAGAAATAGAGGGAAAGGAGAGAGCTAGTGGCAAAAAGAGAGAGATAGGAGAGAGCTAGCTACAGACAGAGAGGGAAAGGAGAGAGCTAGAGACAGAAAGAGAGGGAAAGGAGAGAGCTAGTGGCAAAAAGAGAGAGATAGGAGAGAGCTAGCTACAGACAGAGAGGGAAAGGAGAGAGCTAGAGACAGAAAGAGAGGGAAAGGAGAGAGCTAGAGACAGAAAGAGAGGGAAAGGAGAGAGCTATCGACAGGGGAAGGAGAGAGCTAGAGACAGAAATAGAGGGAAAGGAGAGAGCTAGAGGCAAAAAGAGAGAGATAGGAGAGAGCTAGCTACAGAAAGAGAGGGAAAGGAGAGAGCTAGAGACAGAAAGAGAGGGAAAGGAGAGAGCTATCGACAGAGGAAAAGGAGAGAGCTAGAGACAGAAATAGAGGGAAAGGAGAGAGCTAGTGATAGAGAGGGAAAGGAGAGAGCTAGTGACAGAGAGGGAAAGAAGAGACCTAGAGACAGAAAGAGAGGAAAGGAGAGAGCTATCGACAGAGGAAAAGGAGAGAGCTAGAGACAGAAATAGAGGGAAAGAAGAGAGCTAGAGGCAAAAAGAGGGAGATAGGAGAGAGCTAGCGACAGAGGGAAAGGAGAGAGCTAGAGATAGAAAGAGAGAGATAGCAGAGTGCTAGTGACAGAAAGAGAGGGAAGGGGAGAGCTAGTGATAGAAAGGAGAGAGCTACAGAGACAAAATCAAGAGGGTTAGGAGAGAGCTAGTGACATAAAAAGAGGGAAAGGAGAGAGCTAGCGACACAAAGAGGGAAAGGAGAGAGCTAGAGACAGAAATGGAGGGAAAGGAGAGAGCTAGAGGCAGAAAGAGAGGGAAAGGAGAGAGCTAGAGACAGAAAGAGAGGGAAAGGAGAGAGCTGAGAGGGAAAGGAGAGAGCTGAGAGGGAAAGGGGAGAGCTAGTGACAGAAAGAGAGGGAAAGGAGAGAGCTAGAGGCAGAAAGAGAGGGAAAGGAGAGAGCTAGTGACAGAAAGAGAGGGAAAGGAGAGAGCTAGAGGCAGAAAGACAGGGAAAGGAGAGAGCTAGTGAAAGATAGAAAGAGAGAGAGAGAAAGTAGAGAGCTAGAGATAGAAAGATAAAGGAGACAGCTAGCGACAGAAAGAGAGGGAAAGGAGAGAGCTAGTGATAGAAAGAGAAAGGAAAGGAGAGAGCTAAAGACAGAAAGAGAGAGAAAGGAGAGAACTAGCGACAAAAAGAGAAGGAAAGGAGAGAGCTAGAGACCGAAAGAGAGAGAAAGGAGAGAGCTAGAGACAGAAAGAGGGAAAGGAGAGAGCTAGTGACAGAAAGAGAGGGAAAGGAGAGAGCTAGTGACAGAAAGAGAGGGAAAGGAGAGAGCAAGTGACAAAAACATAGGAAAAGGAGAGAGCTAGCGACAGAAAGAGAGGGAAAGGAGAGAGCTAGTGACAGAAAGAGAGGGAAAGGAGAGAGCTAGAGGCAGAAAGAGAGGGAAAGGAGAAAGCTAGCGACACAAAGAGAGGAAAAGGAGAGAGCTAGTGACAGAAAGAGAGGGAAAGGAGAGAGCTAGTGACAGAAAGAGAGGGAAAGGAGAGAGCAAGTGACAGAAAGAGAGGGAAAGGAGAGAGCTAGCGACAGAAAGAGAGGGAAAGGAGAGAGCTAGCGACAGAAAGAGAGGGAAAGGAGAGAGCTAGTGACAGAAAGAGAGAGCTAGAGACAGAAAGAGGGAAAGGAGAGAACTAGAGACAGAAAGAGAGGGAAAGGAGAGAGCTAGAGACATAAAAAGAGGGAAAGGAGACAGCTAGTGACAGAGAGGGAAAGGAGAGAGCTAGCGACAGAAAGAGAGTGAAAGAAGAGAGCTAGAGACAGAAAGAGAGGGAAAGGAGAGAGCTAGTGACAGAAACAGAGGGAAAGGAGAGAGCTAGTGACAGAAAGAGAGGGAAAGGAGAGAGCTAGCGACACAAAGAGAGGGAAAGGAGAGAGCTAGCGAAACAAAGAGAGGGAAAGGAGAGAGCTAGCGACAAAAATAGAGGGAAAGGAGAGAGCAAGTGACAGAGAGAGAGGGAAAGGAGAGAGCAAGTGACAAAAAGAGAGGAAAAGGAGAGAGCTAGCGACACAAAGAGAGGGAAAGGAGAGAGCTAGTGACACAAAGAGAGGGAAAGGAGAGAGCTAGAGACAGAAAGAGAGAGCTAGAGACAGAAAGAGAGGGAAAGGAGAGAGCTAGAGACAGAAAGAGAGGGAAAGGAGAGAGCTAGAGACAGAAAGAGAGGGAAAGGAGAGAGCTAGAGACAGAAAGAGAGGGAAAGGAGAGAGCTAGTGACATAAAAAGAGGGAAAGGAGACAGCTAGTGACAGAGAGGGAAAGGAGAGAGCTAGCGACAGAAAGAGAGGGAAAGAAGATAGCTAGCGACACAAACAGAGGGAAAGGAGAGAGCTAGCGACACAAAGAGGGAATGGAGAGAGCTAGCAACAGAAAGAGAGGGAAAGGAGAGCGCTAGCGACACAAAGAGAGGGAAAGGAGAAAGCTAGCGACACAAAGAGAGGGAAAGGAGAGAGCTAGAGACAAAAATAGAGGGAAAGGAGAGAGCTAGCAACAGAAAGAGAGGGAAAGGAGAGAGCTAGTGACACAGAGAGGGAAAGGAGAGAGCTAGAGACAGAAAGAGAGGGAGAGGAGAGAGCTAGAGACAGAAAGAGAGAGCTAGAGGCAGAAAGAGAGAGCTAGAGACAGAAAGAGAGGGAAGGAGTGAGCTAGAGATAGAAAAAGAGGAGAGAGCTAGCAAGAGAGAGCAAAAGAAAGGAGAGGAGGAGACAGTGAAAGTCAAAGTGAAAACGATGAAATTAAGAGAGAGAGAAGAGTAAGAAAAAGCAGAGGAGAAAAAGAGGGAGACATACGGATAAATCATATTTAGATAGACACTCTGTGACATAACAATTGACTCTTACTTAACTTAGTAACAGAGTGCTACAGAACAGTACTGTGAGCTAGCCAGCAGCCACAGACCTTAGCGTCATCCTCACCAGTGTAACACTGCAGCCCATGCTCTCTGAAGCATAAATAAATGTTGCAAATATGACTGAGTGTTTAGTGAACAATTATCTGTGAAAGAGTGTGTACTAATATGTCCAACAGTAACTCGAGGATGATGCCTGTTGCTAAGCAACTGTATTTCTTTTAGCTTAGTCCTATAGAAAACAAAGGAATTCTATGCAAAGCCACAGACATTATCCTTTGCATGCAGCTATACATACATACATGTGTGCGGTGTGTGTATATATATATATATATATCATTATATACAGAAGATAAGCACTCACCAACTCTCACAACCACTCTGTGCACGGCCAAATAGCATCCAAAGTATTTCACACTGAAGTAGGACAAGACCCGGTGTTGATCAGTGGTATCCCACATCAATAACAACCAGCACCAGAGATATATTGAATCACCAATTTAATGCCAAGTAAGCATAACGTTTCAGCCCCCACTGGAGCCTTGATCACATGCAGCAAATCCAAAGAAAATCCAAAGATGCCTAAATTTTCTTTGGATTTGCTGCATGTGATCAAGGCTCCAGTGGGGGCTGAAACGTTATGCTTACTTGGCATTAAATTGGTGATTCAATATATCTCTGGTGCTGGTTGTTATTGGTGTGGGATACCACGGATCAACACCGGGTCTTGTCCTACTTCAGTGTGAAATATATATATATATATATATAAATAAAAACACGTTCATATGAAGTAACAGGATTCAAACCTATGATATATATATATATTATATATATATATATTATATATATATATATATATATATATTAGTCCAATGCATAAAGAAAGGCCCTCACTAATCTTAAAGTGAATGTCAACTTTCATGATAAAATGCCCATTTTTTAAAAAAACTATTAAAAACCGTCTTCTCCTGAAACACCGGATCACAGATCCTCCGTCTGCTTCTTCCTGCTGTACTAACACAGCAATGACGAAACCGGCTTCCTCCAATCACAGGCGTGGCCTCACCAGATGAATGCTCCTGGGGGGGAAGCCGTGATTGGAGAGAGCCGGTTTCGTCATTGCTGACAAAGTACAGAGGAGCTGCAGGCGTGGGATCGGCAATCTGGTGTTTCAGGAGAAGGTATTTGAAAAATCCTGTGCAATGTAAACTTTCAAGAATGAAAGTGCCCCTGTTTTCATGAAAGTTGACATTCACTTTAAATATATAAAACGTAACGTTTATTTACAAACTTAAAAACGGCATAACGTTTCAGTGCCATTACAGAATCTTTGTCAAATGCCTAGAGTGGTTCAGAAGTATAAGTGTTCATAAGTGTTTTTAGGTTCAACCAGGCATTTGACAAAGGTAGTGGCACCGAAACGTTATGCCATTTTTAAGTTTGTAAATAAACGTTAAGACCAGAGAGTGCCTTTTTTATGCATTGAACTTTCTATTTCTATATAGAGCACCCTGGCAGTTGGTAACATTGTGGGATATCGTATATCTATATAATCAGTTTCAATGTAACATATATTTTATGTCAATTAAGGACTGTCCTTTTCTTTTTATCGTAAGTGATGGCACTTGGCACTTGACATTGGGCTTAAAGGGACATAAAAACCCCAAAAAATGATTTCTTGATTCAGATAGAACATATCATTTTAAACAACTTTCCAATTTACTTCTATTGTCAAATTGTCTTTGTTTTCTTGTTATTCTTTGTTGAAAAGCAGGAAGGTAAGCTCAGGAGTGTGCATGTGTCTGAAGCACTATATGTTAGCAGTTTTGCAACAATGCTATACATTAGCAAGAGCACTAGATGGCAGCACTATTTCCTGTCACGTGCACGCTACCAATCTAGAAATCTCTTCAACAAAGAATAATATAAGAACGATGCAAATCTGATATAGAAGTAAACTTGAAACTTTTTTTAAAATTGTATTCTACTTCTGAATGGGTTTCATGTCCTTTTAATCAAGGATCAACAGTTCCACTCCAACTTGGAGAAATGCAGAAAATAAAGACTTTATACGGTTTCCCTCTTCGTCCCCTTTTTTAAACTTAGCTAAGCCAAAAAAAGAGAGATGGAAAAGAAGAGACAACAAGCCCCAACACCACAATGTTTCAAAAGCAGAATAACTCCGGTAAAGAAGAGGACTTCACGTTAACAGCAAAAAATATATAAAAAAACAAATCCTACATTGCAGGTGAAGTTAGGTTTATTTAGAATAAAAGCGTAAACAAAAACGTGTACTAAAGAGGGCAAGTGTGAACTACTAAGGGCCAGATTACCAGTGGAGGGCTATTTAGCACTTTCGCTAGAACATTAATTGCGCTAGAAGTAAATTTTTGTGCATGTTGGGTTATGCTCGTATTAAGTAGACGTCAATGGAGCAAAAAAAATGGAAAAACACCCTACTTTTGTGCTAACCCGAACTCATGTTCTCAAGAGCGCTAACCCAACATGAAGAGATCTTATATCTTTGAGCCCTTATAACTTTTTTGTGCAATTTTATCAATCATTTTTATTAGAGGTGTTATTATGAGTGTAAGTGTACTTTGTAATGTATTTTTGGTGTGTTTTGTGACACTTTTTTTGTTTTGTGAAACCGTTAACCACAGCTCTGAGTAAGCTCTTACCAGACAAGCGTTAACTTGAATTGCGCTCACGTGATCGCATTTAATTAAAACTTGTAATACAAGCGCAATTGAAACCTGCACAGAAACGATTGCAAAAAAACGATATTGCTTGTGTGCAAATGTTTGCGCTCCACTCATAACCTGGACCTAAGACTGATATGATGATACCTAAGTAAACTATAGTTAGTGATGACACTTGGGAAATGAGATGACAGATTCCATAAGAAAATCCAACAGCAGAAAAATTCAGAACCACTTTAAGAAACGTCACAACAATAGCTGATTTGGCAGAACTCCAGAGGAGACGGATTAGCCAGTCCTGGGACTGCAAAGGAGCAGTGCAAGTGCTCCTCAGCTACTTCACTGGAAAGGGCTGTGGCCAAGAAGCCATTGAGATATCAAGTGATCAGAATCTCTTCCTCCCAAAAAGAGGGCAGAGGAGCCTCAAGCGATATAGTAGTAACTTGCAGGGCTTTGACCAGACCAAAACGTACAGTCACAAATGCAAATGTTATAGACGAAGTACAAATCTGAGGAAGTAATGACATGAAAGGCAAATGGGGGTGTGAAGGAAATCATACTTGTTCAGATTACTGGTGGTCAGGAACTGTTCTTGCATTACTGCCTGCACGACTATGTCAATAGATTCCATCTATAAATGGTAAGTTGTTACAAACCCATTCAGAACATCAATCTTAGGCATGATGAAGGTAATGGAATCCACACCTCTGTTTCCAAGGAAGTAACAGCTGGATGATACCAGCAATAGCAAGATATTAAACAGCCTGTTAGATGCATGGCCATAGAGTAGGGAAAGATTAGGAAGAAGAGTATATCAACACATTTACCCCAAGACAGGATGGTACCCTTATTCACAGTATTCTACTAAATAACATAATAATGAAGAGAGATCTGTCCCCAAAGGGCATGCTCATAAGCTTATGAAACCCATAGTGAAAAGCATTCCTGCAAAGCTGCTACCATATAATGCTCCAGCCACGTACACACCCCTATGCCTACCTACCTGGTTTCACAACAAAGACTACCAATAGAACAAAGCAAATTTAATAATAAAGTTTTTGAAAAATGTACTCTCTGTCTAAATCATGAAAAAAATGGGTTTTATGTCACTTTGCTGAGATTTCAAGGATGATGTAGAATAGTGAAAAGAAATGTAAGAAAACTTCCAGATCCACTACCGAAAAGAAGCGAAGTGGTCAGAACAGACCCAGATGGCGTGCACACCTGCTTTTTACCATAAGCAAGCGCTTCTTTACCATAAAAAGTTCATTACTGTGGACCAAAGAAATGTGGACCTGAACAGTTATCATGACAAGAATTGTGTAGAACATGCCATGTAAATCCTGCGTTATCCATGTCCTGGAATAATTGAAAAACAAAATAAGTTGATTGTACCCATGATCTACAGAATAGCTAAGAACTAAGGAATATGCCACAGAATATTGGGCCACTGGAATACTTAACTTTGATGTCTGGAGGAGGTTGTAATCCTAACAGGAACTACCATTGGTGCAGCAGGCGCAGTTGCACCAGGGTACCTATTTGTAGGTATGTGCAGATTGAATACTAATGTAGGGAAGCTTTTTCTTAGTGCAGGTTGGAGGTCCGTTTCTTTCATTCTCTCTCTATCCTCACAAGCATTATACAGAGCAGCATGTATATTATTGTTTACTTCTGAGTTACCTTTGTGGGGGCTCAAATTTTTTTTTTACACCAGGGCCCTCTGTTGAATAGGTCGACTACTGAATCCTAATACAGGAAAATCAGAAGATCAAATAAAACAGGCTCACAGTACAAGGGGAAAATGTACTGTTATTGCAGTGATCACTCTACTCTGTTCAGTACTTTTGAAGTGTGATTTTTGTTTTATATTCTTATTAAAATGTGATCCTTTTTGTCATTTTAGATTTTTAACCCTTTCCTGTAGTTTCTGATCACTGCACTTTGTGATCAGTCTGATTAGATAGTTCTGTCTGATCATCCTGATCTGTCAATTTTTATGTATATTTTTCTTTTTACATTTCAGTGCTGTTAAGATCTGATTGCAGTTTTTTATACTGTGGACAATACTGTTTTATTTTTTGGGTGGCGTGTAGGGTTAACTTTGTTGGTTTGAAGTGGGAATAGGGGGATGGAAGTGGGAATTGGTGGATGGGTTGAGGGAGTTACTGTTCAGTAGGAGTAAAAAAATATAAAATAAAATTTTGACTTCTGCATCATGGGGGCATTTTACTATTCCACAGAAGAGGCTCATGCCGTTCTCGCGCATGATTCAATGAGTGACACCTTTGCTGTATCTGATAGGGACACTATAACAGCATCTGATATAGATGGTGCTCCACATGGAATACTTTTTTGTGATTGGCTGTAATGCCTGGTAGAGGCGTTGCTGCTTCACGCAATTACACACTCGGTGGAGGCGTTCTTGGTAGGAGAGAGAGGCATATGGGGAGTAACACGAAAGAGGGACAAGTTTTACTTTAGACGTCTGTTTTTAATTTATATATTACGTTGCCCACTTTGGCTTAAAGGAAAATGTAGTTAGTTGTAGTCAAGGTAATCCAGTTCCTTGTGATTAAACAAAGACTTCTGTTTCCATGTTGTCAAACAGCTCTCCACCATTACTGATTGCGCTAAGACACCATTAATTCCTGTGCCTTTACCGTCCTCAAAATGCACTACTGCAGCAGTTTTCAAACACACACAGCAAAGTGCAACAACATTACATAACACAAATCCTTTGTTGGTATTAAAATGTCTAACGTATAAAGCATTTACAAGTCCTTAATCCTTAATCAATACGCATAGTATCAAGAACATTCTTTATAATCACTTTGTTGCTTCAGAACTTGGACAATTGCCTCGGTCCATAAGGGTTAAACAACTGCATGCTTTCATTTTGTTTATGTTTCAGTCATGTTTATAAGGTCAACTAAAAAGCGTATTGGTATTAAAACCAACCTAATTATATCACATGATTATTATATTTAAGTTTCTTCAGGTATCATGTTGTGTTTTCCTTTATCCCGAGTCTATAGACTATGACCATACACAATGTTAAGCTACTTATCAGCAACTGCACAATACAGTTTGATTATTATTATTACGCATTTCTCAGATTTCAGGTTGTCCTTGGTTGCCCTCCAAATGTTCCAAAAAGAAAGTTGAATAATGTGACAACTTCTATTTGAAGAGGTCAGTTAGTAATATTTCATACTGCTGACAGATGCACCACCAGACAAATACATACAACACAATATGTTACATGTAGGAGGCAAATGTAAACTTATAGATTAAGAAGTGTGTTTATGTACCTCAAGTAGGAGCGGCCCCAAGGACTCCTTTTCGATGAGTCCTCCACTGCTGGACGATATATCCGATTTCTGGACATCATCATCAACTCCCAGGGCTTTCTCTGCAACAAGAGAATCAGTCATTATGGTTTTGCAGAAAAGATTTCCCATGATATAAATCTAAAGCACATGAACTTAAAATCAAGCTCGTCAGTGGCTACAATAGGGCACTCTAGCACATCTGGTTCCTCACAGTGACTACTATATGTGTAAAGCAAGGAGGACCTTTTCAGTACTGACAGTAAAACAGCAGACACAAGAATGAAGCAGGTCCACAGTCAAAAATAAATATCTGTGTATACTATTGCAAAATCTTTTAATATTTAGGTAAAGCATTGCTCATTTGAAAACTCAAAAAATAATTAATGATAATAATAGAAAGAAAAAAATATATATATATAATATATATATATATATATATATATATATATATATATATATACACACACAAGCACACACACAGTATATATATATATATGTATGTATGTGTGTGTGTGTAATCCAACTTATCAAGGAAATAATTTGGACACCCCTGCATAATGCAAAACATTTAGCTTTACCCACCCCACATAAAATGGGTATTTCTCCCCTGAATTAATCAGGCTTGCAGAGGCCTCTATCTCCTCACTAACAGAGTTGTGGGAGCTGTTCTCATGAGCCAATCAGCATTAGCCAGAACTACACTAATACTGCAGTGTTAGTTTTAATTAAAAAGCTTTTAAATAATGTTATGGGACCCAACCATCTCCATGCATACATATAAGACATTATATATACATATATATATATATACACACACACACACACAGTATATACACAGACACATACACATATACACACACCTCTCTCTGTACACATCTCATATCCATATTACATTACACAGTTATAATGGAGGCAGAATTTTAGGGGGATAAATGACAATATGAAATGAGGTAAAAATGTGAAAAACTGCTATTTCCATCGTGCCTCTTGGCTACCTAGGGGTCATTAGACATTCAAAGACATCTTTGGAAAGCTATCATTTGAGAAAGACTATTCCACTTAAACGCTGTTGAATCCTACAAGTTAATGTGTCGGTGCATAGAGAAGCACTTACAATAATGGCCTTAAATGCTAAATTTCATTACCTGCCACTCTTAAACTTCCCATCTTTAAAAAGCACTTGCTGTAATACCTTGGAGATGTGCGCTGAATAAATTACAGAACAAAATGATTGTTTATACCTGCAAGTACTCGCTTCCACAAGGGCTCGGAACTGACTTGCTTGGAAAACTCTACAAAATTAACTCATTTAATACCAATATACTGCAATCTATTTCCATTTTCTATTGAACTACAATTTGAACCTCCATTTCCTGATTTTATTTTATTTTTTGTAAATCCAATTAGCATTTTAACTAACATCCCTGATTGTTTTATTGTTGCACACTACTTAATAGAGAAACAATTTAAATGTAAGAAAACTTTCATCAGAAATTTCTGTGCTGCAGGTAGAACTTGCTCATCCACATAAACATTGTGGGTTGATTGTCAGCTCAGGGAAGTCATGAGTAATTTGCTTTATTACCATCATTTGTGTGTACAGAGCTCCCAGGTCTGTTTTATGACTCCGCTTACATAAACATGGCATCATATAAAACAATATACCCCAGCGCAGGCTCACATCACAGGATAGAGCAAAATGCTCTGCTTGCAGACAGATTTCAGATCATTAACATCCACTAAATGGAACATGGAAGTGATACATTTATTTAAATACATCATATCCGTCACATGAACAAAATGATCTTTATTTATTTGCAGAGTTTTCTTCATTATACAGCTTTGCACCAACAACAAAAGGCTCATCCGCCAAGCAGTGCAGTTTTGTCACGGTATCCTCTTATTGGCTGCAGGTGCAAAGTAAATGGGCCGGATTTGATGGCTTACGGTAGTTGCGATTGCGCATTTTATTTTGTAAAAATTAAAAAAACATACAATGAAAATGTTTTGCTTACTACTTTTTTGTTGGTTTTGCAACAATTGTGACACAATGATACAGCACTTCTGTGCCCCTTTAAAAAAAAGTGATCTTTAAAAAGGGACATGAAACATCTCTTACATTTGTGTAAAATCGCGCTTGTCCCATGCTGCAGAGAGACCAAAACGCAAATTCTGTAAAAAAAAAATTTTCAGCAAACCTAGGTTCCAGATTTTGCTTTATGGCCTCTATAGGGAGAGAGCGCAATTTTTACACAGAAACACAATTGTTTTTTATGTTCCTTTAAAGTGACATAATAGTGTAGTAATAAAGAGCGCATTATTATCAAATAAAGTCTGCTCAGGAGTAGGGAATAGCTCAGAGCGGCATATGTACATAGCTGCAAATCACCAGTGTAAATTGTGCAGGAAGTGCATCTGCTGTGGGACATTATTTTAAAGGGACATAAAACACTAAAGAAATGCTAGACACATTATAGATTAACCTGATTAGAATATGTAGATATGTTTAATTTATATTAGTTGTTTACATTTTGAAGAAATAAGTGTAAAGCTTAAAGGGACACTGAACCCAAAAAATAGTATGCAATTTTAAGCAACTTTCTAATTTACTCCTATTTGCAAATGTTCTTCATTCTCTTTGTATCTTTATTTGAAAAGCAAGAATGTAAGTTAAATGCCGGCCCATTTTTGGTGAACAAACTGTGTGGTTGTTGCTGATTGGTGGATAAATTCATCCACCAATAACAAGTGCTGTCCAGGGTGTTGGACTTTCTTTTTCAAATAAAGATAGCAAGAGAATGAAGACAAATTGAGTAAATTAGAAAGTTGCTTAAAATTGCACGCTCTATCTGAATCACGAAAGAAAAAAATTGGGTTCAGTATCCCTTTAACATAAAGTAATGGGAGCTGCTGTGTTGTAACCTAGTTTTCCCTTATCTAATCTCTTCTACTGAGTCCAATAATGGATGACTATAAACCAGTTACAACAGCAAACAGCTATATAGCAGTGCTAGCCTTGTGAAGTTAGAATCTGCACTTTGAATTTTTGCAGGAATTGAAAAGCCTACCATATTCACAGTTAAATTACAGGAAGAATAATCAAACTATACTGCTTTTAAGTCCCTTTAAGGATGTAAATAAGGATACACCTTCATTGCATTCAAGTAATATGAAACCCACATTTTTTCTTTCGTGATTCAAATAGAGCATGCAATTTTAAACAACTTTCTAATGTACTTCTATTAACACATTTTTGTTCTCTTGGTATCTTTTTTTAAAGAGACAGTCTACACCTTAGTCTTACCTCAGATTAAGCTGCAAATGACTAAGGTGTAGACTGTCCCTTTAAGAAGCAGGGACTTATGCTTAGAAGCCCCTATATGGCAGCAGTTTTGCAAGAATGTTATTAATTTGCAAGAACACTAGATGGCAGCACTATTTCATGTCATGTAGTGATCCAGATGCCTACCTAGGTATCTCTTCGACACAGAACAAAGCAAATTTGATAATAAAAGTAAATTGGAAACTTTTATTTTTTAAATGGTCTTTTCTGTCAGAATCACAAAAGAAAAATGTTGGGTTTCATATCCCTTTAAGTTTGGGTCATACCAAACGCGAAGGTTAAATCCTCTATCAGTATATTAAATCATCTCTCTCACCTCCCAGCCATATTCTACAGCTGTTTTTACAAGAGAGCAAGCTGCCACTTTTATTTACTCAACATAATACTAGTTTAACAATTATTATTTGTCTGGCTACAGATCCTATTTTTTTTTTATCTGTGGGATTGTTCAACCACTTGAAGCAGCTTGTTAGAATGCAATCAGATCAAGCCTGGGACTGCCAGCACATTACATAACTGAGCGTAGAGCGGAGTGCAAGAGATGGAAGACAGAGCCAAGACTCTTCAGGAAAGCCGAGTTATTGTGACACAGCGCTGATACAAGGTTTTACGATCTATTTAAAAACAGAAAACAGCCAAGAAGGTGTGGCTTGGCGGGAAAGAGGGTTTGCGGTATGGCAGTCCAAGAAACTTCATGTACAAGTATAAATATAAAGTTCCATACACAGTTTAGTCATTTTAGATCTAGCGGTGCTTTACAAAAGAGATCTAACCGGATCCTAAAAACATCATTCAGTGCGTAGAACTGACCACAGAGTAAGATAAATGCACAGCCATTTGTATATTTAAAAGGGACACAAAACTCCTACTCTTATTCATCCCCAAGTGAACAGAAATTAAAGCCCATGTTCGTCTAATGTATAATAGTGAGATTGTCTTCATTCCTACATCCTTAGACCAGAGGATATAGACTACTGGTTTTCAAACCTGTCCTCAGACCTCCCTAACAGTCCAAGTTTCAGAATTACCTTGGATGAGAGCAGGTAAAATAACCATGTTTACTAGCTCACCCGTGCTTCAGTTAAGATATCCTCAAAATGTGGCCTGTTAGGGAGACCTGAGAGTCGCATGTGGGGGGGAGTGGGTGGGACTGCTGCACTACAGAAAAAAAAAAGGGAAGGAGAGAGGGATCCAAGCGGATGGGGATTTTGGCCCGTGTACAGGAGCTTTAGGACTAGTGTATATATATTTTATACACACACACAGGGATGGAAAAATATCACTGCAGTTTACCAGTAAGGAAAAAATAAATCAACATTAAATATAGGAAAACATCTACTTTCTTACTCATCAACAAGTACAATTTCTTACTTGTCCTCGATGAGTGGAAATTTCCAGCCCTGCCTATTACATATACAAACATATACATACATAAGAAAGGAGAGACACGACTTTATATTGAATATGCTGGTGCATTATGGCTAATAAACCACGTCTTAAAAATGTATTCCTTCAAAACTAGCAGTATTAGCCGTATCAGAGGTTTATATACATATCCAGCCTATAATGTCCATGCTACTGTAATGCCTTTCTTTTCCCTATTACTAAATACATGTATTTAAAGGGATACTAAACACTTTTTGAAATTTCCGATATTTAAACCTCTGCAGCAATTAGATGTGATAATTACAAGCAAAGCTGTCAAAAGTTAGTGCAAAGTATTTTTTTTTCCTTTAGATACTTATGTACCAAGGTTGGCATTTTTAAAGGGCCACTAAAGTCAAAGTTTCATGATTCAACAAAAGCAAAAAAAAAAAGTTTTTAATATCAGAACATGCACATTCTTTTATATACAAGCTCTCTGTTCCTTTAACGTCTCTCGCATACATTACTTATAGGACTACTAAATACAGTAGAGTTGCATAGTAAAGAGACACTGCAATAACACAAATTTCACAAAAGCAGTAGATTTTGTTTTTTTTGCTGCTCCATGTGACATCAACCAATCACAGACTAGTATATGTATACCTGTGAGTTTGTGCACATGCCTAAAAAATTTTTTTACATATAAAAAGATTTAGCAAAATGTAATAATGGAAGTAAATTTGAAAAAGTCTTACAATTATGTGCTCTTTCCGAATCCTGACCGTTTCATTTTGACTCGAGTGTCCCTTTAAGTGTAAAGTAGAGCTGTTTCTAAAGCTATGCAAACAGTGCTGACCATTCCAGTAGCAAGTGCTGATAAGTAGCACAATTGGTAGGGCGCACAGAGTCTGCTACAAGGTTCGATTCCCATGTCGGCTCCCTGCAACCTTAGACAAGTTATTTTATCTCCCTGTGCCCCAGGCAAGAACAATTGTTTATAAGCATTCTACAAGATTCCGTTCACAGCACTGTCTTACCATACAGATAATACTAAGATAAAACCCATATGAAGACATATTCTTTTGCCTGGGTGTTGTTTCCAGCACTATAATGCCCAGTCAAGAGGTGATTCACATTTTATTGATGTAACAGTAAAAGCTTGCTCTGTTTGCAGGTTTGAGTGCTGCAGATAGAGTTATCATTTCACCGTATAAAACCAATCGCCCTGGGGTATGGCACAGTAACAGTTCATATGAGGACAGAGGCAAGTCACGGGGGAGGACAGTAATACATTTACATTACAAAAGGAGTTATATCACCAGCCGAGCAAACACACATACACAGCAATGCTTATGTACAATACTTATCATCAGCTCTTACTGCATTCAATAGGTTTCTTTTCCATATCAAACAGTGTATTTTAAAAAGGAATCTTTCTTTTTTAAAGGGATATCAAACAGTATTTATATGCTAGACATAGTGATGTATTCAAAGCAAAGATTAACCTTAGAATAAGTAGATGATTGTTATCTTAATTATATTAGTTGTTTAAATATTGAAAATTTGAGTCTAAGTTTCATTTCTATGAAGTACTTTAGTTTCTATAAAATTATGGGCGCCGCTATATTTGAACGAGTTTTCTGTTTATCTCTGTGCAAACAAGACTATGTGAAACCTTTTTAAATAATCCGGTTCCACACAGCCTTGCCTGGACAATTCTTTTACTGCCTGTTTTACATATGTCCCTACTTGTTCTCAACAGGAAGGATAAGGGGGCAACTTAAGTTAAAACACGGCGCAGCTTTTAGTAAACAGTGGAATTTAGAAAAACAAAAATGTTCATTTACAGGAAACTGGGACAAAATAAATAATGAAAGTATATTGCAAAGCTTAGTAACTACACATATAATTAAATATTTTATATTACAATCTCTGTGTTTACTATGCCTTTTTTTTATTGTAAACAAGTATATATTGAAAAATATAGTAAATATTATAGCTGAGAAGAACATAATATTAACAGTTCAAAATCAGTGTAAGGCCATAGAACATTCCTTGGTACAAATCATGTTTGTTAAACACTAGAAAGTGTTTTATGTTAATTTCCATAGTCTGAATGTCCACAATTTTATATCACCAAGTAAAAGAGTAGAAAAAAAAATACAATGTTAAATGCTTGCAGATCTACATGAACAAAAAGAAGAAATAGACCATAAATGGTTAGCGAAAAAGATAAAAATACAAAATAAAAGTAAAATGTTTATTCAAATAGAAAACAATCTCAAATTAAGTAGTTATTGCATAATAATGTCATTGCCTTTTTAAGTAGATTTTACTATAATACATAAATCAAGATTTTATTATTAGGCTTAGATGGATTGTCCCTTTCCAAGCATAATGCTGTGGGAGATCTCCTTCCAACTAACATTCATAAAGTGATATCACTTCTCATAAAAAAAAATCCTGCTAGTTTTAATTTACAGATTGAACTTCAAAGATAAAGATACCAGAAAGGTTTTTATTTTAGCTTAAAACATAAACTCTGTCCAAGTCACTACCCAATGCTTCTATTCGATACGACTGTCGCATAAACAACTCTCATAGATGTGCCTGTCTAAACCTCCCCTCTGTGCATGTTACAGTATCCAGACCATGTACAATAAAAGCGTGTGTATGGGCAGGGGCAGAACTGCCATTGGTGCAGCAGGTACAGTGGTACCAGGACATATGTCTTTAATAATGCCCCGCAAGAGGCGATCCTAGTAGGTGCTGGGCCCCTATCGTCTGCTTTGTGGTAAACTCTTAAGTACCAAGTCTCTGGATGCACCGAACCCTTCTACCCAGATATACTGGAGAATCTCTCCACTTACCCCGTCTTCACGGCTAGGCTATGAGCTCTTTTCAGGTACTAGCCGTTAGGGAGACCCCTCTCATAGGCTATCCACGGTCAGGTCGGCTCAAGCTTGGAGTCCTTCTGCTCCCACAAGCCTTACGTTCAGCCGCTTGAAACCCTCCACCACCTGGCTCACTCCAGCTCCTGCTGTGACGTCATCCAATGCCGCCGACTTCTCTGGGGTAAGTGGTGATGATGAAGACTGAAGGTCCGTTAACCGGTACGTGTCAACCTTAAAGACTGCAGACGCTGACTTCGTCAAATACCATCTTAGGGGATAACTGCTGAAACGCGTAAGCTTATCAGTGATGAGGGTATATGCAGCCTTTTTATTATTTTGTTCCTGTTTTAACTAATCGCTTAATTAAGCTGAATAAATAGAAATTTTGTTCAAACTGCTACTCCGGACTCCTTTCTTTACAGTGGTACCAGGGCCAAAGTGCCGCCAGCCAGTCTATACATACTGTAGGTGTGTGCAGAATGTGTACAATCCTAATACATAGGAGCCTTTTATCTAAATATTCAAAATTATACAGAGCCACATGTATATTGTTACTATTGCTTACTACTAACTTATTTTTCATCCCCAATAAAATGTTTGCACCAGGGCCCTTTGTTAAATAAGCACCTACAATGTGAATTGCCTTTGATTTAAGTGTGCGCTGAGAAACGCTCACCGGTAGTAACGGATTATGCATATGCAGCACGTGCACTAGAGCGAGCGTACACACTTGGCTAGGGAACAAAACCCTTTCCTATGGTCGTTCTGACCAGTCGCCATACAAGCACCTTTTACTTTCTCTGCTTGGCCATATAATGTCACTGAGGGAAAATAACCCAATCTATAAACATACGTCTCATACTGGGTTGAAAAAGGATATGGGCCTTGCTAATGAAATCCCATGGACAATATTCTTGCTCCAATTGCCGATTTACATATCGGGTAACATCTAATGTCAGAATCTCGTATTCTACAAAGGAAATAAAATCCAATCTCCCTGCCAGCACACAACCTTTCATACCTAAAACCTGGTTTATATTGGGGAAGATATTGACTCTGCTAATGAGTATTTGCATGAATCTCAGGCATTACACACAATATTGTTTAATACATACAATGAATCACTGTATTACAAAAAGGTACTTAAAAAGGCCTTAAACTTCTGGGCACAACTACAGTAACATGGTTACAACTCATCATTGTTCCTGTTTTTACTCCAATGACCCCTGCTCACGTCTACTGTTCTCTTATTTTAATAACTTACAGGTGCCGATAGCCAAGCTCCATGTCTTTATACTGGGCACCACCATCTTGGAGGACAGGTACCCTTGCACTCTGTGACAGAAGCAGTGCACATTTACAGAGCAGTGACATTTGCTGGCATTCGAGAGCTGTATTGTGCACTTCGGGTTACCATGCATTAAACAGAGCTGGAGCTTCTTTACATGATTGCAGTGGCTGCATTGTTCTAAATCAGCAGTTGACAACCTTTTTGGGTCACTGTGCCAGAGTAATAATAATAAAAGCCTGAGCATCAAATTAGTCTGCTGGCCCTGCAACCATTATGTTAGCCACATTGCCACGTGCTATTAGTCCTTCTGTCACCCTATAGCCATATCAGACCTTAAGTCTTAGTCACCAAGCCAAAAATTCCTCTGTCAGTCCTTTTGTCATCATGTACATCCACAGTGAGAGTGCTGACCATGTGTCGTCATCCTGGGGGTCCCCTTTCTGATCCAGATCCTAAGGACGCCCTAAACTGCAGTCTCCTTTCCCATCGCTGTCTCCTTCTTACAAGCTCTGTGAGGTCACCATGGGCGCACGCAGTGACCTCAACATGGGCATGGGAATTGCCTGGTAATGCAGAAAATCATGCTGCTAGGGGGCTGGGGGAGAGGGATTTGCAAGCCCCCAGCTCATTTACAGAGACAAATGGCCCCTAATTTGAAAGAGGAGCCCTTTGTGCAAAACTTTTAGTAATGTGTGAAAAAATGCTGTAAAGTAAAAATGTTTTAAAAAATAGAAATGTAGTGTTTATGTTGACCAATTAACAAACTGCACAGTGAGTGAACAGAAGAAAAAGCTAAATCAAATCAATATTTGGTGTGAAAACTCTATGCCTTCAAAGCAGCATCAATTCTTGCATACTTGAACATAGGTTTTTTAACCCCTAGCGCCATTCCTAATAGCACTGGGCTTTAACGCTGTTAGGATGGCATGGAATGTGGATGGCATGGAATGTCCCAACTTTTTTGGCGCCCTGCTCCTTCCTGCTTTGACGAAAGGAAACATCCGAATGGGGGACTTGCCTATCATTGTAGGCAGCCTCCCAGGATCCGGTCCCAGTATTGGAATCATGTAATCGACCCAACAATCAGATGACTTCCTGTTTCCTCTTAACATTCCAATCATTAACACTTGCCCCAGTCCTGAAGGCAGGTAGATTGTTCCAAAGGCTAGGCAGGTAGATTGTTCCAAACAACTTGGAGCACTAACCACAGTTTTTCTGGGTGATTTAAGCAGACTTGAAACTATTGTGTTACATGTAAAATTGATGATCAGTATTAGCACCTGTTTGGTACAATTGTTTAATCATGCACCGACTATATATGCCTACAAAATCCCTGACTTTGCACCTAAAGCATTGATGCGTTATTTAAAGCAAAGGGTGGTTACACCAATTATTGATTTGATTTAGATTTTTCTTCTGTTCACTTAGTTTTTGCTGCATCCTTTTTAAAACATCAGTTCTCACTGACAAATATGTTTTAAACACTGACTTACTAAGAGAGTAAATAAACCCTTGTGCTAAACTCAAACAATGTGTAGTTAAAACACCTCTGTCATGGAAGGATCTTCATAAAAGATAAACCTAAAATAAATGTAAACTGTCTTCCCAGAAACTGGCCTGAGTACTTGTCACTGCCTCTTACAGTAATTCTGTGTGTACGTGCAAACAATGCAGCAGGCAGCACAAATAACCTCATCTTTACAGCTTATTAGACAGGTTAACAACATCTTCTGTGTAAAGTGTAGGCTAAGGTCTATGACTAGGTTTGTACCAGGCTTGCTCCCTCCAAACAGTAACATAGATTGTGACAGCAGATAGAAATATTGGCCAATTAAAGGGACCTTTTATTTTTTTTCTAAAGTATAAGTTTAAAGGGACATTTGTTTTTTATTTCGGCACGGTTACTAGCATATAACTATGAATTAAATACTCCATAATTCATACAGAGCATATCATTTTAGTTTTAAATTTACTTCTATAATTAAATTCACTTTATTTTCTCTCTTTAAAGAAAATTTCAATATTTATCTTTAGTTTTAATTTGGGGAATTTACATCTGATTCAGGGATCATAAAACTGATCAAGGGACATAAAACTCCATTTTTAAAATTTACTTCTATGATCAATTTTGCTTCATTTTCTTGGCATCTTTTATTGCTGGAACAGCAATGCACTACTGGGAGCTAGCTGAACACATCCATAAACAAATGACAAGAAGTACTGTGTATATATATGCAGCCACCAACCAGTAGCTACCTCCTCCTAGCTCCTGAGCCTAGGTATCTTTGTCAACAAATTATATAAAGAGAACAAAGCAAATGAGATAATAGCAGTACAATGAAAAGTTGTTTAAAATGGTATTCTCTATCTGAACCATGAAAGACAAATTTGTGAGTTTCATATTCCATTAACACACAGCTGCACAACCAAAAAAAGTGCTTCACTCACGTTTCAATTGGCACATGGGAAGTGTCATTGTCGGCTTTTAAAAATCATTCTATCTTTTGCCAAAGTCAGCTGCTGCTTGTGATTTCCATGGCACAGTGTGAAGTGTCACTTCACCCGCGCCTCCCCTTATACATTTTAGCGCCTCCCCTTATACACTCTAGCGCCTCCCCTTATACACTCTAGCACAGCGGTCGCCAACCAGTGGTCCATGAGAAGATGTTGGTGGTCCTTGACACCATCAAGCAAGAATCAATCTCCTCTGATGGTGTTACCCCCTTCGCTCTGCAACTCCCTACAGTGCCTGACTGGACATCAGCGTAAACCGACAGAGGAGAAGTTAAATTACAATCTCCCTATGCAAATTGTGTAGTTAGATTGTATTTTTAACTCCTCCCACCTGGCGTGCTGCTCAGAAAAAGAGGTTTCCATTCTAAAGCAAGCAAAGGTTGGTATAGTCTTGGCTTGGAATAGTGGAATTAAAGTATATAAAAAAGAAAATCTTAAAAAAACTATTTCTCTCTTATAAACACATAGAGGTTTGTACCTTTTTTTTAAAAAAAAATCATGTTAGTGGTCCACGGGATTCAAAATTGTGAGTTTAGTGGTCCCTGAGGTCTGAAAGGTTGGTGACCCCTGCTCTAGCACTTCCCTTAAACACTCTAGCGCCTCCCCTTATACACTGACTCTAGCACCTCCCCTTATACACTCTAGCACCTCCCCTTATACACTCTAGCACCTCCCCTTATACACTCTAGGGCACCAATTTAAAAACCACAGTTCAATACATATAACCAGGAGGTGGAATAAACACAATACTTTACTAATCAGAGAAACAATCAGGAGGCAAAAGTTACAGTTAAAGGGACATAATATTTAATATTTTCAGAGAAGCTTTCAAAATATACTATAGAGTTTTGTTTTTCATAATGTATCCTTTTAAAGATAAAAATATTCTTATGTGTCCTCTGCAATTTTTTGATTATTGTAGGACTAGCTGCATAAAGACCCTAACCATGTGCCGCTAGCTCCTCAGATTTCTACCTGGCTCACAATAAAATAAATTAGTCAAGGCTTGAATTATTATTATCACACAGCAGCAGTGCTCAGTTTACAGCAGCAAGTAGGGGCTCGCAGAGTTTCAAAGACAAACCAGGAATTCCCCAGCTGAGAAATCCAGATCCAAAGCTCCTGATAGTCTACATTATTCTATGTATATCTATATACATTCTTGTCTGCTACTATATAGTTTGTTGACTCATTAATATTCTTGCTGGTTTGTAAATTTGAAATAAATGTGTCACCCTCTGGTTTATACAAACATGTCTGCAAAGGTTTTTAGCCATTTAATTGTCAAATTATTCCTGAATAAGAAGATTAAGGGCTCTATTTATTAAAATGGAAACTATACAGATAGAGCATGCAATTTTAAGCAACTTTCTAAATTACTATTATCATCATCAATTTTTCTTTGTTCTCTTGGTATCTTTATCTGAAAAAGCAGGAATGTAAGCTTACGAGCCTGGCCCATCATTGGTTCAGCACCTGGTTAGCACTTACTGATTTGTGGCTAAATGTAGCGACCAATCAGCAAGCACTATCCAGGGTTATGAACAAAAAATGGGCCAGCTTTTATGCTTACATTCCTGCTTTTTCAAATAAAGATAACAAGAGAAATAATTTTTTTTTATAAAAGAAGTAAATAAGAAAGTTGCTTAAAATTACATGCTCTATCTGAATCATGAACTATAGCACATATAAGCTGGACATAGCATCTAATAATAAATAGCACTGATAAAAGGGTACAAGCCCAGGTGTTCCTGGGAGCTCAGTTACCAACTACCATACCCCCAATGGCAGGCCTGTAGATGGACAATGTCTGACAGCGGGAGCGAGCTACATTGAGTATAATGGCGCGATCAGGCTGGGCTGTGACTAGACAGCTGCCCAGATGCGCTCAGTGAAAAAAACAGACCCGCTCAATAGAGCACAGAGGGTGGGTCTGAAAAACCCTCTTTTTTAATAAAAATGTTACCGCAATATTATGTTACATAAAGCTAGCACTAATATAATGTTATATAATTCTACACTATGTGCAGAATTATATAACATTATTTTCTAGGTTTACTGGCACTTTAAAGCTACAAAGTTTCCCTGAAGTACACAGAGCTAAATTACTTTTGATTTGTGCATAGGGGTCAGCAATACATAAAATCAATCTACTTGCTAATTGCTGTCACAAATAGAACATTATTTATTGCATTATGATAAATTTTAGACATTTGCAAAACATTTCACCAAAGCTGCTATATTTGACGATTTTTTTATTTAAATATTTTAATTTTCCCCTTTCATGGGCATAGAAAAGAACATTTAAAAAAATTATAGTTCAGGCACATCAGTTAAATGTTCACAACAACAAACCTTGAGTAGAAAGCTATGCAGTATATGAGACTAGTATCAATATTCTCTAGCAGTGGATAATAATACTCTGACCATTAGGTGGCACTGTTACACATGTATAAAACTGCACGTAAAGTGACATAATAAAAAAAACTTATAGTCCACTCCTCAGTACCAGGGAGGGTATTTGCAATCCAGTAAATATATGAGCATATTAAAACTTAAAGCAAATAAATAAATCTAGCACTAATATTCCCGCATGTCCTTTCTTTGTCAAGTGGCAGTATATATATATATATATATATATATATATATATATATATATATATATATGATACTAGGGCTAGGGGGCACTCAGAATGCTAATGGGTACCGTATTATGTGCTAGCAATCCAAAAAATTATATATAAAATATTAGAAAGAGCTCTACCATATTTTAGAGAGCTAAAGCGGATTACAGGCTGCACCATATCACACCCACACTTAATTAATAAAGGGGATATCCTAAACAGGTATGCTGAACATATATATATTTATTAAAAACAAAGCCAAAAACAAATACTGTGAAAGTGGCCAATAACACAATTCAAGTGTAGTGCACTACCAACAGGTAATATTACTAGCATGCTATGGATTTTTGAGCCGGCTCATAAAAGTTCATCTCTGCTACCGGGCACTTGAGTGTTAATACACGCTCCAGTTGTTAGTGAACAAAATGCCGTCCTTGATTCTCCTTAATTATTTTATTACTGATCCAGGACCGGATTTAAAAGATATATGCGAGAGTCAATGTGTGGCAAATAAACAACCAGTTGCTCCAATCACATATGCTGCATTACAGCAATCCTCAGGGTGCAAGGCCTACTGCTGCACGGCTTACCTTCACTTCATTCACACACTCAACGGGTATTACCAGACAGGATCCCTTCCGCGGTGTGTCTCACTGTGATGTGTACGGCCGATGCAGCTCTTCACTTGCCCAGATTGTAACACTTGATATTGTTATCCCCAACCTCACAGCTGTTTCACCATGCTGGCGTCCTCCACGCTGTGTCTGTTCCAAACATTACGCGTTTCGCCCCCCCCCCTTTCCGGACTGAACTCAGGGCTTCATCAGATGTGTCAGGTTAGACAGCTTGAGCTGGATTTTAAACACTTGTGCGGATACATTGTTACAACCCCTTCTAAGGTTTCTTAAAGGGGAATGATATCATGCATGTTAATACATTGGCTACAAATTGATAAATGGCATTTAAATATAAACAACTAAACTATACATTTATGGCTATTTACAATTTCCAAACTTTTGTGTTATGGAAATTACAATACAAATGATGACAATCAGCACTAAAATTTCTACTTTAACATCGATTAGCAGATAAGTAGTTCACTATATCATACAGAGCTACAATTTGTATTGCTTTATTCCTAGACACATGATAAAACATGTATCTTTTTCACAATGTTTAGTAGGATTACAGAGTATTTACAGAAAACAAGAAAATTCAATTTTTTCATTCAAGCCCAGAGGAGAGAGGGTGTTGAGTCTATACATCCAACGTGACTCATGTTGGAGTAATAGTTGATCAACATTACCCCCTCTCCTTCTGGGCTTGATATGCTCAATACCTAGTACTCTGAGATGAGAGGAGTCAGAGTTGTGCATTTTTTGGAAATGTCTAGCCACAGGGCTATCTGACTCTTTATCCTTAATGCTATCTCTGTGTTCTCTCACTCGTTCCTTTAGTTCTCTGTAGTTTTCCCAATGTAAAATTTGGGGCACGAGCAGTGTAACATATAAATAACATTTGTGGTATTACAGATTATTCTTTCAGTCACGTTGGATGTATCCCCTTTATTAATTAAGTGTGGGTGTGATATGGTGCGGCCTGTAATCTGCTTTAGCTCTCTAAAATATGGTAGAGCTCTTTCTTTCTAATAATATATATATATATATATATATATATACACACACACACACACATATATATATATATATACACACACACACACATATATATATATATATATACACACACACATATATATATATATATATATATATATATATATATGTGTGTGTGTGTTATTTTTTTTTTTTTTACTTTACTTTTAACCCTTATCTGTAAAGTGTACTAAGTGAGCATGTTTTTAGTGAAGTGGCAGCAATATATGAAAAAAACAAAAGCTGTTTAACAGGAGAACATGCTGAAATGTTATGCTTTCTGCACTATAATGTTTTTCTACTTAACTGGGAGTCCTGAAGAATTGTGTAGTGTTTAGCTTTGCAGTAGTGACTTAAATTTTATTTTCTATCAGTGTGCAGTTTAAAAGGGATTTATGCCATTTTTCTATGTTTTGGGAAGCAATTTAATAAGTTAATTTTCAAGCACTTTATTTGTCCCAGGTGTTTACTTTTAATGTTTAACATTTTAATAAGCATGTTCAGTTTATACCAGATTTGTGTAGAAATTGTGTTGATTTTTCAAAACTTTAAATGTACAAAATATTGACCCCTGTTATTGGCCTGAAAGGCGGTCAGTAATCGGCATCGGTCCTGAAAAAACTATATCGGTCTATCCCTACTTTTTCAGTTCTTTTGACAGACTTGCATTTTAGCCAATCAGTGCTGACTCCTAAGTAACCCCACGTGCATGAGCACAATTTTATCTATATGGCACACATGAACTAACACCCTCTAGTTGTGAAAAACAATCAAAATGCATTCAGATAAGAAGCAGCAATGCACTACTGGGAGCTAGCTGAACACATCGGTAAGCCAATAACAAGAAGCCTATATTTGCAGCCACCAATCAGCAGCTAGCTCCCAGCTCCTGAGCCTACCTAGATATCATTTTCAAAAAAGAATGGCAAGAGAATGAAGCAAATTTGATAATAGAAGTAAATTGAAAAGTTGTTTAAAATTGCATGAATTTAAGTTCCATGTCCCTTTAAATCCTCAAAAAAAAAGTAACTGAATACCTGTTGGTACAAACTGTCCTTAACCTCAGCACCACTGCATCAGCATAATTGTCATATACAGTAGTTAGTTGTTGGTGATTGGAAGCACCACCTGGCTTGTACCTTTTTTTTGTTTGCACCAAGGGGAGACTGGAGGATAGATAATTACAATTTGACCCATGGGAGTCTGAAATATATATTTAGTTGAAATTATTTTTATTGATTTTATAAGCATATTACAAAAACATATTTAAACAGTAAGGGTGGTTATCCGCAGTTACACATCTCCTGCTGACAAATGCTGTGACCATCTTTTTCTTACCCCTATTAACCTTTTCACAGCAGGTAAGATCTA
Organism: Bombina bombina; assembly: GCF_027579735.1. NCBI lineage: Eukaryota > Metazoa > Chordata > Amphibia > Anura > Bombinatoridae > Bombina > Bombina bombina. Next base: position 76,794,476 of record NC_069502.1, read on the forward strand.
ATGAGTTCAGGATTGTCCCACCTTTCAATATGTAAGATAATAAACATAACATCAGAAATTAAAAGCACACCCCCTCTCCCTCCCCCCCCCCCCAGGTGTTTCCATACTCTGCAAGTATCTTTCCTATATTTAGTATAACGTATTATCTAACTATCGCTATTGAAATCAGTCATAGTCAATACGTCTCTTGCGTCCAGGTACCAAGAGTCTAACTTTATAGGTTTCTACTATTCTCTTCAAGTCTACCTCTCACTACTTCTCTCTCTTACTCAGGTCCCTCTTGATTGGAACCTTTCATGATCCAATAGAACCATACTTTTTGAAATTGTTCCGTATTCCCTTGTGCCCATGCTGCTAGTTCTGACATTAGGTAGGTGTCCTTAATTTTATCTAATACTTCCGCCCACCCTGGGGCTCCAACTTTCCAATGCCTAGCTATGCAAATACGAAGACAGGTACACAAAGTCTTAATAAAAGTATTGGTCGCTGAATTCAGTGGTCGCACCCTCTCATGCAAAAGTGCTTGGGATATTGTTAACTCGATCCTTTCGTCTAATGTGTCGCTAAGGAGGTTCGACAATTTCTCCCATAATGGCTTTACTGTTGAACAGTCCCACCACCTGTGTCTATATGTGCCTTTCTCTCCACAACCTCTATAACATAGGGCACTGTTTAGGGAGGGAATGTGAGCTGTCCGTTCTGGTGTAAGGTACCATCTAAAGGCCACTTTTAAGCAATTTTCCTTCATATCTGCACTAAGCAGACCTTTCCCAGTTTCTGAGAAAACCTTTTCCCAAGTTTCCTTTTCCTTTACTTCCCCTACATCTCTCTCCCATCTCTCCATAATAGGAGCCTTAAGAGTATCTTTCTTTCCCTGCAGCATCATGTAGATCTGAGAAATGACATGTTTCCCCCTGGAATGAGTGTTGCATAGTCTTTCTAGTAAGGTCAATGGTTGTTTTAGTCTGTCAGCCATGTATTTAGAAATAGCTGACGAGATTTGTAGATAGAGAAACCAGTTCAAAACGTCAGGTTGAATCTTATCTTTTATCTGATTAAAAGCGAGTATATACTTAAAGGGACACTCAAGTCAAAATTAAACTTTCATGATTCAGGTAGAACATGCCATTTTAAACAACTTTCCAATTTACTTCCATTAAAACAAATGTGCACAGTCTTTTTATATTTACACTTGTTGAGTCATCAGCTCTTACTGAGCATGTGCAAGAATTTCATATAATATACGTATATGCATTTGTGATTGGCTGATGGCTGTCACATAATACAGGGGGAGTAGAAATAGACATAACTTTGAAATTTGTCAGAAAAAAAAAATCTACTACTCATCTGAAGTTCAGACAAAGGCCTGATATTTAAAACCTCGCCGGCATGGAGAGAAATCACACAAAATCTTGTATTGTAATGTCGGAGTCTCTGTTTCACATAAAGTATACTACATAGCAAACATTTCTCAAGATAAAATTTGTGTTTTTAAAAAAAAATTAAGGGCCTCATTATACTGACGAGACTTCTAAGAATATCGGCGAGGTTTTGAATATCAGGTCCTAAGTGCTATTGCACTGTCTTTTTATTGTGCATTTGCTGGTTATGCAAATCTACTGTATTTACTGGTCATTTAAAAGGGGCTTTGGTCACTTTTAAAGTGAATGTAAGGTTAAGCAATCTGGAACACTGCTACACATAGCTATTGTCTCCTAAACGTAGTCGCTAAGTCTTTTTGTTTTTTTTTAAATCATCAGATTTTATTTTAGTTAAATTCTAATTTCTTTACTGTGTCTTCGTAAACTCATGCAGTTGCCGTTAGAGACCCCAGATTGCCAATACAGAGCTGAGGCTCTACTTGTTTTTATGTGTCCATAATAAAGAATAGCTTTTTATCTTCAAACGTTACCCTGGCTGCTTGCTCCTTCCTGTTTGATTGTGAAGCCCGGAAGTCACTGGAGATTTGCTGAATTTTTTGCACCTTGGACGTAGGCGCTCTTGTTGGGCTCCAAACAACGGAAGTGCAGGTACAGAGAGAAGTGCTAACGCTGAAGACACGCTGCTCGATGTCACGGACCCCCGGATTGGTAAGCGCCGCTTTTTCTGTTTTTCACTGTCTTCGTAAACTCCTCCGAAGAGATACTTCCTGGTTTTCCTATGTCTGATGTATAGAGCGGACCCACCCGCTCTATACGTAGCTCTGAAGCGCGCTCCCGATAGCACACCTGACCTATCCGAGTGAACGGCGCGTATAAACTTATGTATATATGGCACAGTGTGTACACATTGTATACAGTGTCAGCGTACTGTGTGTCTCCCCCACCCCCGCTCTTGTCCTAAATGCGCACAACATTAAATAAATGCACTAACTGTATAGATATTATTGTCCTCTTGCCTTCATCTCCATGTTGAATACGCTGCTGTTCTAAGAGGACTCCTCTTGTGCTGACAGCTGCAGTACCAGCCTCTCTCCCTACATCTTGCCCCTCAATGTCGTTACCCGGAATAACATAGTTATTCAATGCGTGCTATAGAGCATGTGTGTCGCATGAAGCGCATCACTTCTGAATAGGGAGAAAATGATCTAACGCATGCGCAGAAGAAGAGCATGATGTATCTAAAAAGGGGTTGAACGCCGGGGGGGGGGATTGGCAATAGTTGCTGTCAATCATTGTAATTGAGAGGGACAAAAATGGCGGGCGGAGGAAGCGCGGCACGAAAACAAAGATTAAAAGGGTATTTTTTAACATTTATTTATACAATTTGGAAAATTGATTAATTAAAGTACCCCTAATTTGAAATGGAAGACATCATTTCGTTAACCACTATAGGTGACTTTACATTCACCCTAATACTATTAATATGCACTACTTACTTCAATATATTAAAAGTACATTAAACTCTTGTGTGTAAAAATTGTACTTCTCCCAATGCTGCAAATCAACAGGCAATTTGTAGCATTTAAAAAAAAAAACAACAGATTTTGCTTTTTTGGTCATTCTAGGAAGCATGAGACAGGCCCAATTTTTATGTCCTTTAAAATATGTTTTTAACTTTTGAGTCCATTTAACAAGATAGTGACTATAAAATAAACATGTTATAAATGATTACTTTTAATATTTCTTTATGAAAAATGCAGCGATGGCAGCACTTTGACAAAAAATATTAAACACTTTTCCATGCGATTTTATTTATTATTATTTTGTTTAATGAAGACCGAGGCACATGGACTAGTCGACCGGCAGTGAATTGCGTCATGTCTCTGACATATGGTTGTGTATTCAGCACTCTTGAAAAGGAACGAGTCGACATAAAAAGGTGATTCAAAAAATAAATAGCACTGCCGACAGAATCAGGATGTGGAGGAGATTAGTGAAGTGATAATCTGTGTTTGCAGTTTTGCCACCTGTTTATCATGTGACTATAATGCAACATTCAAATGCACAGAAGAGAACAGGCTTGTAGTGACCATACCAAAGGTATTCATGTTATTTTTAACTCTCTATTAGAACTAAGGTATTCTCTAGCCAGAGTTCTCCAAACCACGGGTCAGGACCCATTACTTGGTTGCAACACCATGTTTACTGGGTCTTGACTTGAGTGTATGCTGTATGAGAGTTGGTGGTGTGGTTGTTGTAAAAGAATGTGTGTGTTGTAATATGAGAGTGTCTGTATGTGTTGAATGCGAGTGTGTGTGGTATGTGTGTTGTATGAGAGGTGGGTGTGTTGTATGGGAGTGTGTATTGTACGAGAATGTGTGTGGTGAGTGTGTGTTGTATGAGAGTGTGTGTGGTGAGTGTGTGTTGTATGAGAATGTGTGTGGTGAGTGTGTGTTGTATGAGAGTGTGTGTGGTGAGTGTGTATTGTATGAGAATGTGTGTGGTGAGTGTGTGTGTGGTGAGTGTGTGTTGTATGACAGTGTGTGTGATGTGTTTATTGTATAAGAGTGTGTGTGATGTATGTGTGTTGTATGAGAGTGTGTGTGGTGAGTGTGTGTTGAATGCGAGTGTGTGTGGTATGTGTGTTGTATGAGAGGTGGGTGTGTTGTATGAGAGTGTGTATTGTACGAGAATGTGTGTGGTAAGTGTGTGTGTGGTGAGTGTGTGTTGTATGAGAATGTGTGTGGTGCGTGTATGTTGTATGAGAGTGTGTGTGGTGAGTGTGTATTGTATGAGAATGTGTGTGGTGAGTGTGTGTGTGGTGAGTGTGTGTTGTATGACAGTGTGTGTGATGTGTTTATTGTATAAGAGTGTGTGTGATGTATGTGTTTTATGAGAGTGTGTGTGGTATGTGTGTTGTATGAGAGTGTGTGTGGTGAGTGTGTGTTGTATGAGAGTGTGTGTGTGTGCTATTGCCTTTTAAAACACTTTGAAGTTTGACTACAATCAGGAATAAAGTACGCACAAATTTTACTTGTTTTTCCAAAAATTGCAGCTATTTTGTTGTATATTATTTTAAGTTCAAGCATAAAAATAGGGCTGTGAAGGTATAAGGTATCATGGCACTGGGTCTCGGGGAAAAAGTTTGAAGAACCCTGCTCTAGGCAGTTGTTTGGTGTCCGAACTAAAGTACCCATAGGACCAAAAACTTTATTTATTTAAAAAGATTATTTATAATTAAAAGGACAAAAAAATGATCAATCATACAATGCACTAGTGTAGAACTAGATTACTGCATTTTTTTTGCAGAGAACTATGTATTTAACCTGTCTAAACACACAATCTAGAGGGACTATAAACTCAAAATGAAAACTCATTATTTAGATGGATCATGCAATTTTAAATGACTTTTTTTTTAAGTTTAGTCTTATTATCTAATTTGCTTTGTTCTGTTTGTTGAAAAGCATACCTAAGTAGCCTCAGGTCTTGCAATATACTACTGGGAGCTAGATGGCCATATATCCCTGTTGTCATTGGCTTAACCAATGTGCCCAGCTAGCTTTCAGTAGTTTAGTGCTGCTCCTAAAACGAAGGACACTAGGAGAATAAAGCAATTTTGATACTAGATTTAAATTGGAAAGTTATTTAAAAGTGTATGCTCTATCTGAATCATGCAAACAATAAGTGTTTTTTGTCCTTTTAAGTCAGCTCCAGAGGGACAAAACACTTGCTCCTAAACTGAACACCACTGGTGATTATCAGCTATGTAAATATGCTGCCTATGATTGGCTATTTGGTAGGCAGGGAAACCAAAAATGGCACATTTTGTATAATGAAATAGCAAGTATGTTGTATTCTCTATTATTACAAAGATACAGAGTAGTCTACACCATGCTACTTTTGAGAAATTATGTTGTAGCAACATAAGACAGGAGGATAATAGGATCCTACTTATAATAAATATCGTTCCCTAAATGATCAAGTGAAGGGGGAGCACTTTGGATGTAGTGAAGAGGATCATGTGGCTTTAATAGGACAGTGAAGCTTAGAGTCCCATAAACTGTTTCACAAAGGAGTTATCGGAAATTTGATAAAATTAAAAATATGTTTTTCTGAAATAATGGGCATTTCATTTTTGCATTATTGATCCTACATAATTATGTGTTTAATTCCTGCCAAGAAAACCGCAGGAGCAGCAGTCACATGGCTCCACCAATCACTGTCCTTCCCTGAAGCTGCAATACTTGCAGCTTTTTACCTGTGTTTAAACCCTGTGCATGAGGGCTTGAGTCAGTAATGCAAAATGACATATTCTAACTAATAAGAGCATGCGATTTTATGCAGTAAAAAATATAGTTTTAAATATAGTTCTAGAGGAGAGTGAAACACACACTGCAAGGAGGGCAGGGGGATAATAAAGACCAGTCCGTTATGGCCATTCAAGAATCCGAATGACTCCAGTGTACTAAAACGGAGTCCTTTATTAGAAATCTAAGTACAATCACATGAAATAAAGCTACAGCAAATTACACAGTGACGTCTGCCCTTCTCCTGAGGAACATACTACAATACAACTCTAATTATTTTATTTTGTCCCCTTTTTATGTAATTTAGCTCTGAAAATTGTGGATTTTCTAATATTCAGAGCATATCTTCGCCTAGTTGGGATAACAGATAATGCACTTAATTCTAGCAATATTACTGTGGCTAGGCTTGTTGTCTGCAGACTCAAGCCCCAAAGGCTCCTCCAAACAAGGCAAGTGGTGGCTGGAGTTTAGATATTAAAAAACAACTGCAGCAAACAAGATGTATTGCAGCACTGCAGAAATGTAGGTGTTTACTGTCCTATTAATACTGATCACATGATACACACAACTAATAGACAGGTGAATACTGTCTGCCAGCCACCTACAGATCCATTAACCCCTACACTCCAGGCCCTACAACTTTTCCACACTCACTCTCTCTATATTATAGGACAAATCCCCAAGTGAGCAGAAACCACTAATTGTTATTGATAGCAAGGCCGCTGGTGTGAAAGGAGTGTTTAACCTTAATGAGCTTTTTCAGTTCAAGAAAAGAAAACAGCCACAGAGAGGGAAAAAAAAAGAAAGAAAGAAAAAAAAATCCCACAGAGAGCGAACTCTCAGCAATTAGCAATTAGTGCGCTTAGGGAGTCCTGCTCAAAAGGAGTCTGGTAATGCAATAGCGGAGGTTCGGTTACATCATGCCGAGCACGCAGCCTAATTAAAAGAGGTGGGACAAAGTAGGGCAAACTCAATCTATCTTTAGCTAAATAAACCAAGGACTCTTTTATTCCTGAACTGCATGCAGCACGGAGCTCGGCTCAGCAGTGCAGCAGATTTCAAAGCATTCATTTATGTAACTGAAGGCTGGAAAATAACCTTTATAGGTACATCTATATGAAGAGCATGGAAAAGATATGGGATGTGGTTTTAATAGAGAATAGTGGGACAGTGAAGTCATTTATTGTATTTATGCATTATAAATTATTGCATGCACTGCACAGATCTGAATACAAATTGTATGTTTTCTAAACATTTAAAACTGATATTTTTTCAGTCTTGCAGCACACCAATTAAAGGGACATTAAACACTGAGAAAGTAATATAAAATGATAAATCATATAAAAAAATCTCTACAATATACTTTAATTGTTTATTTTGCCCCCTTTTCCTGTAATTCCATTCTGTAATTGTGAGCTTTTCAGTTTTTGTTAGAAATGGAAGTGCAGAAACTGTTATATTCCACACAGCCATTGGCTGCACACTCCAGTGACCAATGTATAGCTGTCCCTAATTGGCCACAGCAGAGAAGGTAACCTAAGTTACAACATGGCAGCTCCCATTGTTTTATAGACACTAAAACTTAACACTTTATTTTGTCAATATATAAACTAATTAAACTTTAAAAAATATATCTATATGTTATTCCCAGACTAATCTTTTCTTTAAATGCATCATTCTATCTAGCATTTATTTAGTGTTTAATGTTCCTTTAAAGGGACATTAAACACTAAATAAATGCTAAATAGAATGAAGCATTTAAAGAATAGATTAATATGAGAATAACACAATGTATTTTTTTAAAGTTTCATTAGTTGTTTAAATATTGACAAAATAAGTTTTAATGTCTATAAAACAATGGGAGCTTCCATGTTGTAACTTAAGTTACCTTCTCTGCTGTGGCCAATTAGGGACAGTTATAAATAAGTCACTAGAGTGAGCAGCCAATGGCTGTGTGGAATATAACAGTGTTCTGCACTTCCATTTCTAACAGGAACTGAAAAGCTCACAATTTCAATATGAAATTACAGGAAAAGGGGACAAAATAAATAATGAAAATATATTGCAGGTTTTTTTATGTATCCATCTCAAAGAGTTTAATGTCCCTTTAAAAGCTACCTTAATACTGTTTATCTTACTTCCTCTACTGTGGCCAGTTAGAGACAGATACATTAGCTCCTGAACTGATCTAGCAATTACTGTGCAGCTTGTAGTAGTCAGGGTTTGTATTCCACTGAATGCATTCCAGCCTCTCTGAGGGTATGAAAAAGCAGGTAAAATAAATAAAGTGCACTGAAAAGTTCTTTAAGTTGGCATGATTAAATATTTAACGGGCAATGTATTTTAGGGTTTAATGTCCCTTGAATCTCAAAATTGTATCCCCATACCATGTTATAGTTTACTTAACCCGTTCCCGCCGGAACTTATTGGTCTACATCAGAACAAAGTTACAATGTAAACAAATAAGTAAAAATTTAAATCACGCGATCGTTCATGCAATTGTATTATTTTAATAATGGGATCAGGTCCGGGGGGAGTGCCTATGACGCTAGGCCTCCCCTCGATTCCATTTACCAAGCCACTATGGCTTCAGGACAGACAAACGGCTAGGATGTTCCATGACTGCTCAACGGCACTAAAGCCCAGTGCAGTTAGGGCAGCATGGGACGCTCTAATGGCAGGAAGGGGCTAAACCCCATTGAAATATACATTGATTTTTTACTGCTTTTACTATGAAATTCTTCAGTCATAATTGTGATGAAAATAACGGACTCTGCAACATTCTAAAGTGTGACTGGTGAGATAAGAGCGCTAGCTCATTTACAATTGAAGTATACAGCAAACCACAACCAGACCTGACAACGCAAATTAATACAGGAGGAAGAGAGCCTGTCCAGAAGAGCTTGCAATCAGTTTAATACACAAAGCATAAGCATTTCCATACTAACAGAACGTCACTTAACTATGGTAATCCTGCGTTTTAGCTTTTTGTAAGGTAGGTGCTGGGAGACTTCTAAGGACACACACAAGTACTAAGAAAATGCACTAATGTTTATTATTGTATAATTACATACAAAGATGTGTGTGTTTAACTCCCACAAAGGCAGTTCCAGACCGGTAAAAAAACATGGAAACTGAGCCAATCATGGGAGGATTAAGTGCATAGTAATCACTGGCCATGTTTCAGGGTCATCAATGTACTGATACTCAGCAGCCAACTTGACCTATATGTTTACCCCATTTGTGACGTTTAACACATAGTTCTGTTCCTCTGGGCCTATGCAAATAAGACTCTTACACAATAACAAATGGGAACAAATGTTACATACACATATCCCACCTAAGGAAAGGCATAACATATTTAATGCTTGCACAAAATGATCTATTTCCATAATAACAGTAGAAACCAGCAATACAATTCTGATGTTTCAGATAGATGCTGGATGAACTACAGTCATAAAGGTTTTCATCTACACAATGCTGGCCTGTGTCTGTATCAGACCTTTCTGAAATAAGATAGATAATATCATGATATTAAACACGAAATAAATGCTACATAGAATGAAGTACTCAAAGAAAAGATTAGTCTCTGAATAACATGTAGATTTATTTTTTAAAAGTTTAATTAGTTGTTTAAATAGTGACAAAATAAAGTAAATGTCTATAATGGGAGCAGCCATGTTGTAACTTAGGTTACCATCTCTGCTGTAACCAATTAGGGACAGTTATAAATAGGTCACTAGAGTGTGCAGCTGTGTGGTATATAACAGCGTTCTGCACTTCCATTTCTAACAAGAACGAATACTCACAATTTCAGAATGGAATTACAGGAAAAAATAAATATTTTATATTACCGTCTCAAAGTGTTTAATGTCCCTTTAAACAGGTCCTTTCCATTCTCATGTTAATATGCACAGTCCTTTTAAAAATAATGAACAATTGTGCCAAATACCTTACTGCCTAAAGGGACAGTCAACACAAAACATGTTATTGTTTAAAAGATAGATAACGCCTTTACTACCCATTCCCCAGCTTTGCAGAAAAAACATGGTTATATTAATATACTTTATAACCTTTAAGCCTCTCAATTTCTGTCCATTTCTAAGCCACTACAGACAGCCTCTTATCACATGCTTTTTTTATTTGATTTTCACAACAGGGGAGTGCTAGTTCATGTGAGCAATATAGATAACATTTGAGCTTACACCTGTGGATTCTATTAACACAGAACTGATTGGCTTAAATGAAAGTCAATAGATAAAGTCATGTGATCAGGGGGCTGTCAGAAGATGCTTAGATACAAGGTAATCACAGAGGTAAAACGTATATTAATATAACCATATTATCTGTGAAAAACTGGGGAATGGTAATAAAGGGATTTTCTGTCTTTTTAAACAATAAAAATGTTTGCGTTGACTGTCCCTTATTGACAGGACCCTCCTAAGATTTAAAGGTTTAATAATGAGTAAAAATGAAATGTTCTTCATTCAGTGCATGCCATTATTTGTAAACAGCTTTTCAATTTATTTCTACTGTCAGATAAGCTTTGTTCTCTTGGTATCACTTGAGGAAAAGCATACCCAGCTGGGCTCAGGAGCTGAAATGTACTACTGGGGAGCAGTTTAGCTAGCTCACATGAGTGCATTGCTGCCTTTTCAACAAAGGATACCAAGAGAATGAAGCAAATCAGAGAGTTGTATACAATTGTATGTTTCATCTGAATCATGAAAGGAAAAAATGGATTTTAATTTTATTCTTTTTATTATGCATTTGTTAATTATGCAGTTCTGCTGTGTTTAAGGTCCTTTAAACCGCTTTCTAGTTTACTTCTATTATCAATTCTTCTTCATTCTTTTTGTGTCTTTTGTTGAAAATCAGGGATGTAGCCTAGGAGCTGGTCCATTTCTGGAGCACTATATGGCAACAGTTTTGCAAGATTGTTATCCACATGCAAGAGCACTATATGGCAGCACCAGTGTTCCAGACCCCTACCTAGGTATCTCTTCAAATTCATGGGAATGAAGCAAATTTTATAATGGAAGTAAAATAGAAACCTTTTAAAAATGGTCCGCTCTGTCTGATTCACAGAAGAACATTGTGTGAGTTTCATATCCCTTTTACTTGAGAGTCTGTATTATGGTAATTATGGTAGTTCTGCTAGGCTCAGTTGCTTTACTAATACAGGTGACCCTCGTTTTTCAACGGTTCAATTTACACAGTTTCAGAACAACAACCTTTTTTTCCAGTCATGTGACTGCTATTGAAAAGCATTGAGAAGCAGTGCATTTATTAAAATAGCCAGTAGGTGGAGCTGTCCGCTTGTGTTGCAGCAAAGCCAAGCAAGCTGAAATTAATTAGTTTAACCAGACCTGAGCTATCAAGCAGATTTCAAAGGAACAAGATCTTCCTGTCTATAAATCAGTCCAGATTGGAATGCACAGAAAGAACTGTTTGCAGAAAAATGCAAGTGAAGTCTGTGTTGTGTGATTATTTTATTAGGTTTATAATGCTGTTTAGCAAATGTTTTTGTTCATTTAACTTAGTTTAATTATATATTCTGTGTTGTGTGATTATTTTATTAGGTTTATAATGATGTTTAGCATTTAAAGTCTTCATGTCAAAGCTTCAAAAATAATGTATTAGGTGTTACTTATGACAATTTTGAGAGGGGCCTGGAACCTATCTCCCTCACTTCCCATTGACTTACATTATAAACTGGGTTTCAATTTACAACGGTTTCGATTTACAACCATTCCTTCTGGAACCTAACCCCGGCGTAAACTGAGGGCTACCTGTATTGACTTCCTTTGGTAAAACCAAATGCGTATAGATTCTTAACACATGGAAAATCATTAGTTATTTCTTTTATTTACCTGGTGGGTTTAGCAAATGATGATTTAACCTCATTAAGTGCTAGATATCCTATAGAAACAATGGCTGTGCATCTCTTACTGTATCTGGGTGCTTGTCCCTTTACCGTGATCATCCACTTACCAGGGTCCTCTATAACTGAATTCACTGCTCTGAATATTGATTTTACATGAATCAAATAGTCCCCGCGCAGAAGTAATATATATTCTTATATCTTTTGCCCCTATTATATCCTGCGGGATCCCTATTAGGGCAGATAATGTCATCTGTATTTAGGACCTCCAAGACTTTGCTGAATTAATACATTGTATCTTGAACACTAAGCTTATACAGGTCTTGCTTGGTAACTACTTTTTAAATATTTTGTCATTCCTTATTGCTATTTTTATGTTCAATTTTGTCATCTCCAATAAAAAGTATTGAAATAAAAAAACACATAGTTCTGTTCCAGCAATAGTATAAAAATAAAAAGCTCTAGCACATTAAAACACTATTATTGATCCTGTATTTCCCTTTAAAGGAAACCTGTACACTAGATTTTGCATAAATGGTTTGTAGATTATTAATTTATATAGCCCACCTGGGAGTGTTTTTTAAACAATTTATAGTTTTGCATATTTTTAAATAACATTGTGTTGATTTTCAGACTCCTAACCAAGCCCCAAAGTTTTACATGTATACTGATGTCTACAGACTCCTGCTTGCTCCTGTTTGTATAATGGTTTTTTTCATATGCAGGGAAGGGGAGGGGGGAATGTCTGCTATCAGCCTCATTTCAGTGGGTGTCCCAGCTCAACCTCATCAACAGTGCTAAATTGGCAGCATCTAATTAAGTTCTTAAAAGGTTTTATACTGGATTTTATATCAGTATCTTTGCATATTCTTCTTTATAGTAGTGTATATTACATGCAGTTAAATGAAAATTGGTGTATACTGTCCTTTTAAAGATGAAAACACACACAGATATTCACCACAACTCTTCTGCGCCAATAAGCACTGTATAAAGGTCATACAAATGAAACCTAATACAGGAGAGCTAATATTGCTTTATAAGAACCCATGTGACTACTTTTAATTAAAACGGAAGACGCATGAGCTTATCCAGGGTGGTGCAGAGTTTTTAGAACATAGGTGTTGTATAAAACTGCACAATAATAGTTAATGTAGTAGATATCAATTCACTGTAAATTTTAATTGAGAGACTAAATCAGTGACAGGAGCTGGCGGGATGCCCAGCACACTGTAATACAGGAAAACCGCAAGCGCCATATCTCAAAGCCCATTAAATCTGCATGCTGGCCTGCATTAGACGCATGCATCTGCAGAAACAGCTCCTCACTTCATTGTCAATATAGGAGGTTAACGTGCAGAGCCTGCTCACGTAGATGTTTTTTTATTTTATTTTAAAGACAATAACAAAAATACAAAAAAACAGCCAGTCTGACAATTTCTTTATTTATATGAAATCGAGCAGAGGAGTTTTTAGATTGATAACAACAAGAAAACACAATCAATCTGCCCTCTTCATTATTTACATGGACTCATCAAAACTGATTAGGTTGTTAAAATGAATTTATGATCATTTTGTTCCTGGCACTAACCACTGCTGCTGGAAGACTGTTTTATGTATCTTCTAAATTTGCTTCATCTACAACTTGAGACTTTAAAACATTATTAATAATAATAATAAAAAAATGTTTCATTTCACTTCTAATTACATCCTCTTTCTAAAGCATGTAAATTTAATTTTGACTTTTATGACCTCTCGTAAGATGCATGTGCTGATTGGTAGAGAAGACTTACCAAATCGGTGCCTGCACACGTAGACATGGTGCAATTTAACAAAGTCTAAAATAAACTTTCTATTTGTGCTGTATTATAGTATCTGCTTATGGGTAGTCCCTGACATATTCCCAACCATTTATGTCTCTTTCATATAATTTAACATTCCATAAGAGTTTTCTTGTGCTGTCCCCGCCCCCTGCTCTCGTTTAACAAATTGTGTGAGAGCAGGGTTTGTCAATCAACCCTGACCCATCAAGTGTCAGAATGATTTATCTGAGGTGGCGGAGATAATAAAGAAGTTTCAGTTTCTTAAAAGGTACAGTTCACTGCGAATTTGTTTTCTCCTGAATATGTTCCCCATGACTTGTTATACCAGCCGCAGCGTATAAAATGTATGAGACATAGCTCATTTATGCTTCTTTTTGCAAAAGAAATAGCTGGATTTGCTCTTTGAAACTACAGCCCATCAAAATAGGCTAAGCTTACAGTGCGATCAGATCTTATCTTTTCGCTCAAATGCTTCCCTTTCGTATCTTTGTCTCTGTACAATACTAAGAAAGAAAAAAAAAAAATATTGAAAATTTACATTTTAGAGCTTTATCTCTGCCACCTCCCACTGTAAGTGTAATTTCTTCTGCTGGCTGTGTTTACATAGTTTCTTAATAGCCTATACCTAGGTATAGAAACTTTCAGTATAAGTAGGGATACTAAAGGCTAAATCAGCTATTTCAAGATGCCAATTTTTTAGCTTTTAGCCATTTAAAAAATAATGAAAAACTAAAATGCAGCACTTATTTAATTACTAAATTGAAAGTCAGTGCTAAATTAACCCTTACATGGCACACAGCGTCTATAAAGCAATTTCAAGACATTCCTGTGCACCTTAAAAGGACAGTTTACTCAAAAATGTTCTCCCCCTCCCCTTTAATTTGTTCCCAATAATCCATTTTACCTGCTGGAGTGTATTAAATTGTTTACAAGTATTTCTATTACCCTTATATTGGCATATGAAATTGTTTATTTAGCCTGTGGTATCCCCACCCATCCTGAAAGTTTTTGGCCATGAGGCCAAACTGTATTAATACAGCCAGTAGAAGAAATTACACCCCCAGTGGGGTATAGAAGAGATAAGGTAATAAAATGTTAATTTTCCATTGTTCTCTCCAAGTACTGGTGATTGGTTTATGGACAGATATAAGATAAAGAAGCACGTATATGTACACAATGCGATACACTAATGAGATATTATACCTACAAGCTCAACCCATTTTATTAGGTTGTGGCTTCAAAACACAAAATCAGCTATTTCATATACACAAATAAACCTTAAAAAAGCAAATCTCATACATTTTATACTCTGCAGCTGGTAAAAAAAAGTAATTGGAAACACATTAAAGGGACAGTATACACTCATTTTCATATAACTGCATGTAATAAACACTACTATAAAGAATAAGATGCACAGATACTGATATAAAAATCCAGTATAAAACTGTTTAAAAACTTACTTAGAAGCTGTCAGTTTGGCTCTGTTAAAAAGGCAGTTGGAAAGACCACTGCAAGTGGCAAATAAGAAACTCCCCCCTCCCCCTTCTTTTACATATGAAAAGACCCTTTACACAAACAGGAGCAAGCTGGAGAAGGTAGCTGACGGTATTCACATAAAACTTTGGGGCTTGGTTAGGAGTCTGAAAATCAGAGCAATGTTATTTAAAAATAAGCAAAACTATACATTTATTTAAAAAAAAAAACTTTATGGGCTATATAAATAGATCATCTACAAAACTTTTATGCAAAGAAAAAATGAGTGTATAATGTCCCTTTAAGGGAAAACCAATTTTATAGTATACTGTCCCTTTAATGCTCTTTATTTAATATAATTGCAGTATAAGTAGACAAAAAGTCACAATCCTACCATTTCTCTAGCTTTCCCCTCATGTGCCTCTGATTAGCAAGATAGAGGAATGAGCTGGTATCTGTGCAGAATAAAATAATAACACAGGGACCGTTACCTTACTCCCTGCAGCTATCTCCTTGTCCTTCTGCTATTTATAAGCTGCCAGATGGATTATCTGTGTCAGCTCCAGGCTGGCCATTCTATTGGCAGGGTTTGTGTGTGGTCTGTGTAAAGAACTGACTCCTCTACGGATCTTATTGACTGATAGTGGCTAGGCTTGCTATCCAAATGCACGGATTGGAGCTCAAAAGGCAGCAGATTTAAAGAGACAGATAATGTACAAGTGCAACCTGTTGATTTTGGAGCTGTCAAGTCATACTATGAAATAGTGATAGCGTGGCACAGTATTTGCAATCTATGCTCCAGACCACTCAATGGATCATCATATTCACATTCTAAAATGAAGATTAATGTTCAATGCATGTAAACTTCTGCATGTGTCCTCAGATAACCTCTGTTAACAACTGGTGGTCGTCTCACTTTATATTTAAAGGGATACTAAAGCCAGATTGATTCAGAAAGAGCATGCAATTTTAAGCAGCTTTCTAATTTAGTCCTAATATCAATTTTTCTTCGTTCTCTTGCTATCTATATTTAAAAAGCAAGAATGTAAAGTTTAGGAGACGGCCCATCTTTGGTTCAGCACCCTGGATAGGCTTGCTGATTTTGCTGAACCAAAAATGGGCCGGCTATTAAGCTTTACATTACTGCTTTTTCAAATAAAGATACCAAGAGAAATAGAGCTGCCATCTAGTGCTCTTGCAAAATGGATCACATTCTTGTAAAACTGCTGCAATATAGTGCTCCAGAAATGGTCCGTCTCCTAAGCTTACGTCCCTGCTTTTTACCAAAAGATACCAAAGGAATGAAGAAAATGTCATAATAGGAGTAAATTAGATGGTTGTTTAAAATTGATTGCTCTATCTGAATCATAAAATAAAAATGTTGGGTTTCATATCCCTTTAAATATACTTCATCCCCCCTCTTCTAGTAACCTGTTTCAAACTTTCAGCTGCAAGAGAGGGCTGTGTACTCTTGTACCCAAGGGGTTAAGTTTTTCTACTTGTGTCCATCTGAGTATTACCATTATATTAGCTAATTAGTGATGTACATTAAAAGAAAGCTGTTTGTTAAAAAGGTCAGTCTTATTTACATAAGCTTTGTGCACCCGCACCTGCTGCATGACAGTCAGGTACATGTATCCTTTACAACCCCTCCCACTGCGCTAATATCCTTCAAACAGTAGAAGCTTTATCTCAATTAGGGAAGCGCTTGTACAATTCCATCGCCACAAAGTCACGGAGAACTAATGCTTAAACTCAAATCAGTCTATTAATCCGCTCAAGGAGATCAGACAGAAAGCAAACCCCTTGTGACTTATTTAATTCCCTTGACGCATTGTGTTCTTTGCCTCCCCCAGCAATAAAGAGAATATTGATTTTGAAGTACAAGCCAAAGATTTTCCTCTGATAATACAACCCTAAAATACAGATCTCATGCTGCCAAACATGGAGTCTGATGAGAGCAGATATGTGTATAATCTTTCTGCTGGAGAAGATATGCGTTGAGTCTGTAATACAGATCTGAGCAAGCAATCAAATATGTCTCTATGCGACAAAATAACCCAGTATCTGTCCATTGTGTTACAGGGAAGAGCTTGCTGCGCATCTATACTGAGATCTCAACAGGAATATATATGCAGCCACCACCAATCAGCAGCTAGCTCCCACTAGTGTATGGATGCTCCTGAGCCTACCTAGATATGCTTTTCAAGAAAGGATGCCAAGATAAAGAAGCAAATTAGATAATAGAAGTAAATTGGAAAGTTGTTTAAAATTATATGCTGTGTCTGAATTATTAAAGATAGAAAATCTCTTTATTACCCATTCCCCAGTTTTGCATAACCAACACTGTTCTAATAATATACTTTTTACTTCTGTGATTACTTTGTATCTAAGCCTCTGAAGACTGCCCCCTTATCTCAGTGCTTTTTGCAAAATTGCATTTTAGCCAAAATCAGTCCTGCATAACTCCACGGGAGTGAGCACAATGTTATCTAAATGGCACACATGAACTTGCTCTGTCTAACTGTAAAAAACGGTAAAATTCACTGAGATAAGAGGCAGTCTTCAAGGGCTTAGAAATCAGCCTATGAACCTTCCTAAGTTTAGCTTTCAACTAATACCAAGAGGGGGAAAAAAGCAAATTTGATGATAAAAGTAAATTGGAGGTTGATAAAAAATTGCATGCCCTATCTGAATCATGATAGTTTAATTTTGACTTTACTGTCCCTTTAAAGTTTAATTTTTACTTTGCTGTCCCTTTAAAAGATTATAGTGTGTCCTAATTACAGATTAACATCCTAATATGCTGTAACAAATCTCCGGAAGACAGTTCTCCAAATATTTACTTCCAGCTCCTAACTTTTTGGAATGTTCTGCACCTATCTACGTGTAAATTCCTTCCCAGGCTTTTAATAAAATTGTGTCTGGTTCTCTGATCTTCCGTCTGGCTCTTCATTCACGTTAATTTGTCAATCATTGGGTTGGTAGCAAGTAAAGTGAGTAAGCGCTTCTTCCAAAAACACAGATATTTAATTTCCCACAACTTAAAGGGACACTGAACCCAGTTTTTTTCTTTTGTGATTCAGATAGAGCATGCAATTTTAGGCAACTTTCTAATTTACTCCTACTATCAAATTTTCTTCATTCTCTTGGTATCTTTACTTGAAAAGCAAGAATGTAAGTTTAGATGCCGGCCCATTTTTGGTGATTGGACAGCACCAATAAACAAGTGCTCTCCAGGGTTCTGAACCAACAATTGGCTGGCTCCTTAGCTTAGATGCATTCTTTTTCAAATAAAGATAGCAAGAGAACGAAGAAAATGTGATAATAGGATTAAATTAGAAAGTTGCATGCTCTATATGAATCACAAAAGAAAAAAACTTGGGTTCAGTGTCCCTTTAAGGTAGTAAAAGCCTGGCAGTTACTTCAATTGAAATTACTTCTAATTTGTAATTTAAGGTTATCTGTCATTTAGAGCTATTTCCAAACTCAAACATAAGTTCTGCCCACCACTCACAAAGTGATCTATGTAATGAAAATGTTTAAAGGGCAATGACACCCAACCGTTGAAGCACATGAAAGTGATGCAGCATAGCTGTAAAAAGCTGACTAGAAAATATCACCTGAACATCTCTATGTAAAAAAGGAAGATATTTTACCTCAAATTTTCTAAGTATTCACATCTCACTGTAAAGAGACTTTAAAGTGATGGTAAAGTTAGATCAAACTCTATTAACTATAGCATTATGTGTGACAAATAAGTATAAGTTTCAGTCATCAGTTTCTATATATTATATTATTTATAAAGTTATTACCTTTAGAAAGTCAATTCGTAATGTTACTAAATGCAACCCATATAAACAAAAAAAAATTCTCCCTCGATCATGTTTTCTTTTAGGCCAAATGAAATTCTGGCCGTTAGGTCAACGTCATCCGCCCCTTCATTCATCTGTGTATGCGCTAGTTACTTTTTCTAAACATAGAGACGCACATGCGCTCCAGTTTTCCGCATGCGTATTAATTCCATACTATGTATCAATGACAAGTAGCTCATGTGCAGAAAATAATGCGCAGAAAATACTGATCTCAGATTATCGCATGTACAGTGACAAGAAGCCTCTGCAGATAGCGCATGCGCATTGGAATTCTGATTTGTGAACGCGCATTAGAGAGGTGTGGAGAGCAGGTGGGACCGATGAACATAGTCCCTAGTTGAAGAAGACGGAAGTAGGGCTTGGGAGGAGTCGGGAGCCGAACGGTAGGGAATTTGACAAAGATTTTTTTGTAAATTATATCTGTAATTGGAAAAATAACTTAGCAACTACATTAAATAGACATTTATAAATGCTAGGTTGTATTCATAAGAGCATAACTTTACCTTCACTTTAAGCAGCCTGTCAGTATGCTTGTCCCAGGACTTGCAAGGGAGTGTGCATCTGTCATGTGCAGGCACAGTCATGTTATTTTCCAATTCAGTTTAATTAAGTACTATGAAATCTCATGAGTTTATAGCAAAGGCAAAGCATTACCTTAGCACTGCTGATGGCGTATTTTTATTTTTTATTCATCTTGCAGCTTTACAGCAGCTCAAGAATAACTGAACACAGCACTTACTGTGGTGAGCTGAAGAAATTATGAGGTCAGCTTTTTACAGTTATTCTGCATCTCTTTCAAGTGATTTAGCATGAGTATTGTGTCCCTTTAATGTAATCAATCAGCAGCAGCAGAATCAGAGTCATCATTTTTGTGGCCCAGGTAAAAAGCCAAACTAAAAATGTGAAAGGGAGAACAGCAGACACCTAAATTTGACTCTGTAGCCATGGACATTTCTAGGAAATATTTTTTTTTGTTAAAAAAATCACACATTTATATGCAGCCCTTAAAGTGGATGTAAAGTCACTGATAGTAGACAATCCGAACTGCTGTATCTGTCAAAATTAGCATAAGTTTAAGTCATCGTTTTTTTTAAAAGTCTATATTTTATTGATGTATATACTTAGTTTGTCAGAATCGTCTTGCTCTCTCCCTCCGCCCGGCATTTTGATCCGCGTTTATTACATTGATTGACACATCAATAAACTAATGATCGGTCTTACCCCGTGGCGTCCAGCCCCCTTTTCAAAACGTCACTATAACATTATGCGCATGCGTCCTTTGTATGCGCATGCGTAAACAAACTGTGGTATTTCGGAGCGCTGCGCGCACACGTTGTTAGCATGCGCATAAAAAGCTGAGAAGATTAGCACTCGGTACGCATGCGCTATCAAATTTCCAGTCAGGATCGCGAGAACACCAATGTTTAACAACACATGCGCAATTTTGGCTGTAGAAAGTAAACGCATGCGCAAAATCGAAAGTTGATTTAAAACGCATGCGCACAAAACGGGAGATCGTGAACGCGCTTTGGTAATACGTCATAGAGCGGGTGGGACAGCTCTAGACGTTATGTGAAGTAAAGACAGGAAGTAATGGGTGGGAGGAGCTCCAACTGAAAACGGAGCTAAGTTGAAAAATAAAATATAATGTTATATTGGGCATATTTTAATATAATAACAATGCGGTATAAATAAGATAGTTAATAAGAAGCGATATTTATTGGGAATAAGTGTAAAATTTACATCCACTTTAAAGCTTCTAAAATATTGATCTGCAGCTCCTGTGTCTTAGGAAATTGGCCATCAATACCGGTCAATGGGGTAAATCTGGGATATTTTACATGATTGATCTCCTATTATTAAAGAGACACAACTGTCATGGCATAACAGATAAATGCATAACCACATACATTATCAATACAGAAAACAATATACTATTAGCAAAAATGCTTCAAGTAAATGTTACACATATATACTGTGCCTTGTGTGTGTGTGTATATATATATATATATATATACACACACACAAACACAGTATCTCACAAAAGTAAGTACACCCCTCACATTTTTGTAAATATTTTATTAAATCTTTTCATGTGACAACACTGAAGAAATGACACTTTGCTACAATGTAAAGTAGTGAATGTACAGCTTGTATAACAGTGTAAATTTCCTGTCCCCTCAAAATAACTCAACACACAGCCATTAATATCTAAACCGTTGGCAACAAAAGTGAGTACACCCCTAAGTGGAAATGTCCAAATTGGGCCCAATTAGCCATTTTCTCTCCCCTGTGTCATGTGACTCGTTAGTGTGTGTTAAATTTGGTGTTATCGCTCTCACACTCTCTCATACTGGTCACTGGAAGTTCAACATGGCACCTCATGGTAAAGAACTCTCTGAGGATCTGAAAAAAATAATTTTTGCTCAACATAAAGATGGCCTAGGCATAAAGATGGCCTAGGCGGTAAGAAGATGGCATAGGCAGCACGGTGGACAAGACCATACAGCGGTTTCACAGGACAGGTTCCACTCAGAACAGGCCTGTGAAGTTGAGTGCACATGCTCAGCGTAATATCTAGAGGTTGTCTTTGGAAAATAGACATATGAGTGCTGCAGAGGTTGAAGGGGTAAGGGGTCAGCCTGTCAGTGCTCAGACCATACGCCACACACTGCATCAAATTGGTCTGAATGGCTGTCTTCAAAGAAGGAAGCCTCTTCTAAAGATGATGCACAAGAAAGCCTGCAAACAGTTTGCTGAAGACAAGCAGACTAAGGACATGGATTACTGGAACCATGATGTCCTGTGGTCCGATGAGACCAAGATAAACTTATTTAGTTCAGATGGTGTCAACCAGGTGAGGAGTACAAAGACAAGTGTGTCTTAACTACAGTCAAACATGGTGGTGGGATTGTCATGGTCTGGGCCTGCATGAGTGCTGCCAGCACTGCGAGCTACAGTTCATTGAGGGAACCATGAAGGCCAACATGTACTGTGACATACTGAAGCAGAGCATGATCCCCTCCCTTCGCAGAATGGGCCGCAGGGCAGTATTCCAACATGATAACAATCCCAAACATACCTCCAAGACCACCACTGCCTTGCTAAAGAAGCTGAGGGCCAAGCATGTCTTCAGTCCTAAACCCTATTGAACATCTGTGGGGGCATCTTCAAACGGAAGGTGGGGGAGCTCAAGGTCTCTAACATTCACCAGCTCTGTGATGTCGTCATGGAAGAGTGGAAGAGGACTCCAGTGGCAACCTGTGAAGCTCTGGTAAACCCCTCAAATTTTTGTAGATATTTTATTATATCTTTTCATGTGACAACACTGAAGAAATTACACTTTGCTACAATGTAAAGTAGTGAGTGCACAGCCTGTATAACAGTGTAAATGTACTGTCCCCCTCAAAATAACTCAACACATAGCCATTAATGTCTAAACCGTTGGCAACACAAGTGAGTACACCCCTAAGTGGAAATGTCCAAATTGGGCCCAAAGTGTCAAAATTTGGTGTGGCCACCATTATTTTCCAGCACTGCCTTAAGCCTCTTGGGCATGGAGTTTACCAGAGCTTCACAGGTTGCCACTGGAGTCCTCTTCCACTCTTCCATGACGACATCACAGAGCTGGTGAATGTTAGAGACCTTGAGCTCCCCCACCTTCCGTTTGAAGATGCCCCACAGGTGTTCAATAGGGTTTAGGACTGAAGACATGCTTGGCCAGTCCATCACCTTTACCCTCAGCTTCTTTAGCAAGGTAGTGGTCGTCTTGGAGGTGTGTTTGGGATCGTTATCATGCTGGAATACTGCCCTGCGGCCCAGTCTCCGAAGGGAGGGGATCATGCTCTGCTTCAGTATGTCACAGTACATGTTGGTATTCATGGTTCCCTCAATGAGCTGTAGCTCCCCAGTGCCGGCAGCACTCATGCAGGCCCAGACCATGACACTCCCACCACCATGCTTGACTGTAGACAAGACACACTTGTCTTTGTACTCCTCAACTTATTGCCGTGACACACGCTTGACACCATCTGAACCAAATATGTTTATCTTGGTCTCATCGGAGCACAGGACATGGTTCAAGTAATCTTCAGAAGAGGCTTCCTTCTGGAACGACAGCCATGCAGACCAATTTGATGCAGTGTGTGGTGTATGGTATGGTTTGAGCACTGACAGGCTGACCCCCACACCTTCAACCTCTGCAACAATGCTGACAGCACTCATACGTCTATTTTCAAAGACAACCTCTGGATATGACGATGAGCACGTGCACTCAACTTCTTTGGTCAACCATGGCGAGACCTGTTCTGAGTTGAACTTGTCCTGTGAAACCACTGTATGGTCTTGCCCACCGTGCTGCAGCTCAGTTTCAGGGTCTTGGCAATCTTCTTATAGCCTAGGCCACCTTTATGTAGAGCAACAATTCATTTTTTCAGATCCTTAGAGAGTTCCTTGAGGTGCCATGTTGAACTTCTAGTGACCAGTATGCGAGAGTGTGAAAGCGATAACACCACGTTTAACACACCTGCTCCCCATTCACACCTGAGACCTTGTAACACTAACAAGTCATATGACACCGGGGAGGGAAAATGGCTAATTGGGCCCAATTTGGATATTTCCACTTCGGGGTGTACTCACTTTTGTTGCTAAAGGTTTAGACATTAATTTTGAATTATTTTGAGGGGACAGCAAATTTACACTGTTATACAGGCTGTACACTCACTACTTTACATTGTAGCAAAGTGTCATTTCTGCAGTGTTGTCACATGAAAATATATAATAAAAATTTACAGAAATGTGAGGAGAGTACTCACTTTAGTGAGATACTGTGTGTTTGTATATATATATATATATATATATATATATATATATATATATATATATATATATATATGATAACCTATTATCAAAAGTATTAATATAGTACTGTATCTTTATAGCGCAAACTCAGAAGAGGATTTGTTTTAAAGAATATAGAGATGTGTAATAAACAAACATTTTAAAAAACAATTTATGTAAGAACTTGCCTGATAAAATCCATCTAAAGGCAAGACCCCTATGTCTCTCTCTACACATGCATTAAAAGCTTTCACGATCTACTTAAAAAAGCAATACAATCATGAATGAATGTAGTTTATATGTTCTTTAAAAACTAAGGATAACAGTATACTGCTATCATTATATTAATTATTAATGTCAACCAATCAAGAATAGTTCAAGAAGACTGGTCTCTATGGATGCACAAATTGAAATAAGTGGGAGGAGCTATAACTGCTCAAATTAACCATGTGCCCTTGCTACCATACAGAATAGTTTACACTGTTAGTGATTACTCTTTCCCCCCATATTTTCTCATTTAAAAAATATATTAAATGTGTTCTACAATAAGCACAACCAAAATGTAAAATAACAATTGTGTGCCCTTTTACCGTAAGCCACAACGAAAAGCTGCTGAGTATTGTTAAAATTAGAGTTATTGAATGTAAGAATGGATAGAACAGCAAGTTAGTCAGCGCCTCTTTGTCTTATCCTTTTTTACAGTGGAACAATAAATGTCATTTTTACAGTATTCAGTAGTCACTATAAAGTGTATTCATCTATCGTCATGTCTGGGCTGCCTTATGAATGGCTGGAGACCACCACTTCTGAACTGAGGTCAGCATATCCATATCTGGTCACTATCCAGGCCTTGCATGTATGTGGTCCTTGTACAACACCTATCATTTGCCTACAGTAGACTGACTGAGCGCCTTGGCTTTCAAACACAGCTGCAACTTGTTGTTACATTTGCAGACAAGGAGTTCATTTCCCACTCTGCAATGTGCCAACACTTACAACAAAAGAAAGACATAATAAGATTTAAAGTGACCTTGTAATGTTCCAAAAAAGAGATATTGCACAAAACTGGTGCCAAACTGTCATTGACCTTCTTAGATTTGAAATATTATGAAATGTCAGGTGTAGAAAGAGGAAAATAAAATACTTTTTTTTTTAATATACTGGGAAATGTAAAACACAAGTTTGTTCATCAGCACAATATTGCAACGTCAGAGAAAGGACCATCGTGCAATAGGTCTTGCCGTGTAACTATACAGAACCCCAGTCACTTATAAAAAAACATAATAACAGCCTGCCATGTATGTCTGCGCAGGTAAAGCTTGCAGTTAAACAGCTAAAATTACTAGCCTTCTGCCTCCAATGCTGAATGCAGAGAACTGACAAAAAGAGTTCAGTATTATGCAGTAGTCTGATGTGTGAAAATTATGGTTGTTAAATCTGTATTCGAGGAACTAAGGATTTTCAAAGAACAGCATTGGTCACCGACAACTAATAGTTTTCTCAGTAATGAGTGCTGAGGAGAAGATAAACGCTCAGGCTGGTTCGCTTTCATTGCTGGGTCAGCTAATAAAGAGAGAGTTTGATATAAGTGGCACCTGAGATAATTGAGGATCATTTATGTGCAAAATTGGCCACAAAAATCTGAAACTAGCTTTGTCAATGATGAAGAATGTTATTTAAACGTAACATATCAGCAAAATCATTTTATTGCACTTGGGTCTTATCAAATAATAAAACCTGATGTATTTTAAGGTTAAACATTTAAGTGATATAAATTGTAAGAACACCCAGCCTAAAATGAACATTTAATCAGTTCAGGGTGCTGGTGACAGCAAGTTTAACCGAGTTAAACTTTTAAGTTATATGGCATCCATTTTCTGTTCAGTATTTTTGTGGAGAACAGAAGCAATTAATTGAATGACCAGATGATCAGGGGAATGTAATCAGGTCTCAGATGAGACCCACAGTCCAGAAGCTTGTGTCAGTTACGTACCCACATCAGACCTCAGATCAGACCCATGCAGATGCCCCTGTCAGCTACATACCCACATCAGACCTCAGATCAGACCCATGCAGAAGCCCCCATTAGTTACATACCCACATCAGACCTCAGATCAGACCCATGCTGAAGCCCTTGTCAGTTACATACCCACATCAGACCTCAGATCAGACCCATGCTGAAGCCCTTGTAAGTTACATACCCACATCAGACCTCAGATCAGACCCATGCAGAAGCCCCCCATCAGTTACATACCCTCATCAGACCTCAGATCAGATCCATGCTCCTGAAGCCCCTTTCAATTACATACCCACATCAGACCTCAGATCAGACTCATACTCCTGAAGCCCCTATTACATTCCCACATCAGACCTCAGATCAGACCCATGCTGAAACCCTTGTCAGTTACATACCCACATCAGACCTCAGATCAGACCCATGCAGAAGCCCTTGTTAGTTACATACCCACATCAGACCTCAGATCAAACCCATGCAGAAGCCCCTGTCAGTTACATACCCACATCAGACATCAGATCAAACCCATGCAGAAGCCCCTGTCAGTTATATACCCACATCAGACCTCAGATCAGACCCATGCAGAAGCCCTTGTCAGTTACATACCCACATCAGACCTCAGATCAGACCCATGCAGAAGCCCCTGTCAGTTACATACCCACATCAGACCTCAGATCAGACCCATGCAGAAGCCCCTGTCAGTTATATACCCACATCAGACCTCAGATCAGACCCATGCAGAAGCACCTGTCAGTTACATACCCACATCAGACCTCAGATCAGACTCATACTCCTGAAGCCCCTATTACATACCCACATCAGACCTCAGATCAGACCCATGCAGAAGCCCCTGTCAGTTACATACCCACATCAGACCTCAGATCAGACCCATGCTGAAACCCTTGTCAGTTACATACCCACATCAGACCCATGCAGAAGCCCCTGTCAGTTACATACCCACATCAGACCTCAGATCAGACCCATGCTGAAGCCCTTGTCAGTTACATACCCACATCAGACCTCAGATCAGACCCATGCTGAAGCCCTTGTAAGTTACATACCCACATCAGACCTCAGATCAGACCCATGCAGAAGCCCCCATCAGTTACATACCCTCATCAGACCTCAGATCAGATCCATGCTCCTGAAGCCCCTTTCAATTACATACCCACATCAGACCTCAGATCAGACTCATACTCCTGAAGCCCCTATTACATTCCCACATCAGACCTCAGATCCGACCCATGCTGAAACCCTTGTCAGTTACATACCCACATCAGACCTCAGATCAGACCCATGCAGAAGCCCTTGTCAGTTACATACCCACATCAGACCTCAGATCAAACCCATGCAGAAGCCCCTGTCAGTTACATACCCACATCAGACATCAGATCAAACCCATGCAGAAGCCCCTGTCAGTTACATACCCACATCAGACCTCAGATCAGACCCATGCAGAAGCCCCTGTCAGTTATATACCCACATCAGACCTCAGATGATCAGACCCATGCAGAAGCCCCTGTCAGTTACATACCCACATCAGACCTCAGATCAGACTCATACTCCTGAAGCCCCTATTACATACCCACATCAGACCTCAGATCAGACCCATGCAGAAGCCCCTGTCAGTTACATACCCACATCAGACCTCAGATCAGACCCATGCTGAAACCCTTGTCAGTTACATACCCACATCAGACCCATGCAGAAGCCCCTGTCAGTTACATACCCACACCAGACCTCAGATCAGACCAATGCAGAAGCCCCTGTCAGTTACATACCCACATCAGACCTCAGATCAGACCCATGCTGAAGCCCTTGTCAGTTACATACCCACATCAGACCTCAGATCAGACCCATGCTGAAGCCCCTGTTAATTACATACCCACATCAGACCCATGCAGAAGCCCCTGACAGTTACATACCCACATCAGACCTCAGATCAGACCCATGCTGAAGCCCTTGTCAGTTACATACCCACATCAGACCTCAGATCAGACCCATGCTGAAGCCCCTGTTAATTACATACCCACATCAGACCCATGCAGAAGCCCTTGACAGTTACATACCCACATCAGACCCATGCTAAATACCCAGTCAATTACATACTCACATCAGACCTTAGATCAGACCTATGCTCCTGAAGCCCCTGTCAGTTACATACCCACATCAGACAAATGCTCCTGTAGCCCCTGTCAGTTACATACCCACAGACTTCAGATCAGAACCATGCTCCTGAAGTCCTTGTCAGTTACATACCCGCATCAGACCTTAGATCATATCCACCCTGGGTAGCCACCAATCAGCAAGGGCTACCCAGGGTGCTCAACCAAAAATGAGCCAGCTCCTAAACTTACATTCCTGCTTTTTCAAATAAAGATACCAAGAGAACGAAGAAAAAATGATAATAGGAGCAATTGAGAAAGTTGCTTAAAATTGCATGCTCTACATGAATCATGAAAGAAGAAGAAAATTGTCTTTCATATCCCTTTAATCCTAAAGAATGTACAAAAATATTTGCAGTCCCAAAGTGCATGCCTTAGCTGGAGGACAAGGGTTTAAAGGAAAAATTATAGTCAAACCATTAATAGCAACCATTCTTCTAGTAAAAGCTATCACTATTTTAGAAGTAGCTTTTACTGTGCAAACAACAGACAAAGCATGCGTCCATATCCTGTCCACACCTGTATGAACAGCCTATGCAAGCTGCTAGTGCAACTGCATACCAACTAAATATGCATCACCACAAACTCTCAGTGTCATAACCCCAACATTTCCTGGAAGCTTTCCTGGAAAGATAGGTGACTGGGAATTGTACACAACAGCCAACCAGTGCTTTGTGCATGGGGTCATCTGTTTACTGTGGGATTGTGCGGAACTGATGTGTGTCACAGGTGAAGCCAGGAAATTTCTGGAAACCAAGACATTTGCCTTTACAAGGTTAAAGCTGTGATTGGGACATCGGGCAGACCTCCCAACTAGTGACAATCCCGCAATATCTGAGATCAGTTGCGAGGTATGAAATGCATTTCATGTACTCTATATGTTGTTGAGTGCACAAAAAAAGGCTACCACTGAAATCGTAATAGCTTTCACTAGCATCAATAATTTGCTACCACGTGTATTTAACAAATACTTTTAATTAAAGCTGAAATTGCCAACGGCAATAATTATTGTCTTTCTAGAATAAAAACATTAGCTCTGTTAGAAAACGGTATGTCTATAGATAATATAGCAAGGTCTCAATCATAGCAATCTCACATTATAAGGTGGCCAGGGGGGGGGGCTTGAACAAAAATTCAGCAATACTAATTTTCACTGACATGTGATATTAAAAACACAAAGACCTCACTGACAGCCCTCACATTCACTCTGAAAATCAGATGAATAATTGTATTCTGTTTAACTGTAAAGACAGATGTGGCAGGCATTTATTATGTCATGAAGCACTTGGAAGTGCTTTTCTCTTCTATATTTCAACATCATTCTGACTGTCAAGTGTCCAACAGTCAAATCCTACGAATGTACGTGTGCAGTGGTGTGCGCGTTTTTTTTTAATCAGAGAATGCCTGTAGTTTGTTTTTCAATTAGCACGTTTGCAGAGATGGAGTATAAGAGAAATCTGTTTTGCCAGCGGCAACTTGAATTCTTGGCAATCAATTTTCAATTAACAAAAAAAATAAATAATAATAAGTGAACTATTAAAGAGACAGTACAAACCTTGAGATTTTAAAGGGATATGAAACCCAACAATTTTCTTTTGTGATTAAGACAGAGCATATAATTTAAAAAAAGTTTCCGATTGACTTCTTTTATTAAATTTGCTTAGTTTCCATGATATTCTTTGTTGAAGAGATACCTAGGTAAGTGTCCGAAGCACAACATGGCAATAAATAGTGCTGCCATCAAGTGCTCTTGCAAATGGATATCATATTTGCAAAACAGCTGCCATATAGTGCTCTAGAAATGGGCCGGCTCCTAAGCATACATCCCTGATGTTCAACAAAAGATACCAAAGGAACAAGAAAAATTGATTAGAGAAGTAAATTAGAAAGTTGCTTAAAATTGCATGCTCTATCTAAACCATTAAAGAAAAAATTGGGGTTTCATATCCCTTTAATATAAAACATTTGGTAATGGTCAATAAAACAACGTTGCAATAATCTTATTACACTATACAGATTTTTTTTTAATTGCACCCATTTCATATAAAATGAGCTATGTAAAGTGTGGATTTTCTCCTTCTCAGAGCTGGAAATGCAGCCTGCTGACTTGTGCAGGCTAACCCTGCTATACATCTGTCCCTAATTGGCTATAACAGATAACAACTGCAAAACAATGCACTTTATGACTATGACTAGCCTTGTTGTCTGCAGACTAAAGCCCAGATTGGCTCCATCTTATAAGGCAGATGGTGGGTGGACTTTTGGCTATTGAAGAAAATAAGGTGCTAAAAATGGCTGATATACCGTTCTGTAGAAAGCCACCAGAAATATCATGTAGTGAGCATTAGAATGATACACAAGCTTTAGTCTCATATATATTTATATTTCTATTAACTATATTCAACACTATAGAATCTTTAAGTGCTATAGAAATAAATGATAGTAATATATAATAATAAAAAAGAGCTTTAACTTAAAGGGTTATGAAACCCACATTTTTTTTCATGATTCGAATAGAGCAAGAAATTTTAAGCAACTTTCAAATTTACTCCTATTGTAAATTATTTTTTGTTCTTTTGGTATCTTTATTTGAAAAGCAGGAATGTAAGTTTAGGCGCCGACCCATATTTGGTTCAGAATCTCGTTAGCGATTGGTAACTAAATGTATCCACCAATCAGCAACCTCTACCCAGCGTGCTGAACCAAAAAGCTCCAAAGCTTTCATTCCTGATTAAGATACCAAAACAACAAAGAAAAATTGATAATAGAGGTAAATTAGAAAGTTTCTTAAAATTGGAAGAAAAAAAAGCATTGTCAATATGGTTAAATACTGTTATTTTATTATGTAAAATGTTTAAAACACAATAATAAAAAAATTCTATAAGAGAGGGAATAAGAAGATATTGCCTTAGATTGTTCCTATAGTTAGTATAAAATGATCATTTATAAAACACAGAAACACAGCTCAAAAGGGAATAAGATATTTTATTAAATTACTGTTTATATATTATGTGGTGTCCCTTTAATTTTTACATTCTGTGTCTGACAAACTGGGTAAACATCCAAAATGCAAAGCAGCCAAGTTAAATATGAGCCAGAGTTTTATGGTAAGTTTATAATTCAGTATTTGATGGATTGCACAAAAGTATTCGTGCCAAGGAAAGTATACACAAGCAGATTATGGCTTGACATTTATCTCTGGAATAAAGTATGGCGTGTCCAGACCAAAATGTCAAGCCGAACAAGTGGCTAAACAGACAGGTGTATACTGCTGTACGGCATAAAACACAGGTGTATACTGCTGTACGGCATAAAACAGGCAGGTGTATACTGCTGTACTGCATAAAACACAGGTGTATACTGCTGTACGGCATAAAACACAGGTGTATACTGCTGTACGGCATAAAACACAGGTGTATACTGCTGTACTGCATAAAACAGACAGGTGTATACTGCTTTACTGCATAAAACACAGGTGTATACTGCTGTACTGCATAAAACACAGGTGTATACTGCTGCACTGCATAAAACAGACAGGTGCATACTGCTGTACTGCATAAAACACACAGGTGTATACTGCTGTACTGCATAACACAGACAGGTGTATACTGCTGTACTGCATAAAACACAGGTGTATACTGCTGTACTGCATAAAACACAGGTGTATACTGCTGTACTGCATAAAACAGACAGGTGTATACTGCTGTACTGCATAAAACAGACAGGTGTATACTGCTGTACTGCATAAAACAGACAGGTGAACCAATCAGCCAATCGGATTGAACTTGAATCTGATTGGCTGATTCAATCAGCCAATCAGATTTTTCTACCTTAATTCCGATTGGCTGATAGAATCCTATCAGCCAATCGGAATTCGACGGACGCCATCTTGGATGACGTCATTTAAAGGAACCTCATTCGTCGGGAAGTCGTCGTGCCGGAAGGATGCTCCGCGGCGGAGGAGCGAAGGAAGAAGATTGAAGATGCCGATTTGCTTGAAGACATCGCCGATGGAAGAAGACTCTCTGCCGCTTGCTGGAACACATCGCCCGGATGGAAGAAGACTTCACTGCCGCTTGCTGGAACACATTGCCCGGATCGGATGAGGAGTTCGGCCTGGTGTGGTGAAGATAAGGTAGGGAGATCTTCAGGGGGGTAGTGTTAGGTTTATTTAAGGGGGGTTTGGGTAAGATTAGGGGTATGTGGGTGGTGGGTTGTAATGTTGGGGGGTGGTATTGTGTTTTTTTTTGCAGGCAAAAGAGCAGTTTTCTTTGGGGCATGCCCCACAAAAGGCCCTTTTAAGGGCTGGTAAGGTAAAAGAGCTTTGAACTTTTTTTAATTTAGAATAGGGTAGGGAATTTTTTTATTTTGGGGGGCTTTATTATTTTATTAGGGGGCTTAGAATAGGTGTAATTAGCTTACAAATCTTGTAATCTTTTTATTATTGTTTGTAATTGAGTGTTTGTTTTTTTTGTAATTTAGTTTAGTTTATTTAATTGTATTTTTAGATAGATATTTGTAGTTTATTTAATTTATTGATAGTGTAGGTGTATTTGTAACTTAGGTTAGGATTTATTTTACAGGTAATTGGGTAATTATTTTAACTAGGTAGCTATTAAATAGTTAATAACTATTTAATAGCTATTATACCTAGTTAAAATAATTAACAATTTACCTGTAAAATAAATATAAACCCTAACATAGCTATAATGTAATTATTAATTATATTGTAGCTATCTTAGGGTTTATTTTATAGGTAAGTATTTAGATTTAAATAGGAATATTTTAGTTTATAATATGAATTAGATTTATTTAATAAGAATTTAGTTAGGGGTGTTAGGGTTAGATAGAGTTAATATAGTTAATATAAATACTATAGTAACTATATTAACCCTAATATAATTAGGGTTAATATAGTTAATATATATAATGTAATAACTATATTAACTATAATATACTTAGGGTTAATATAGATAATATAGCTGGCGGCGGGGTAGGTAGATTAAATTAGGGGTTAATAATTTTAATATAGATGGCGGCGGTGTATTGGGTTCACATTAGGGGATAGATCAGTTAGATGGTGGAGGTTTTAGGGGCTCACAGTAGGGGGTTAGTTTATGTAGATGGCGGCGGTTTAGGGGTTAAATA
>NC_069502.1:76832382-76849882 GCF_027579735.1 Bombina bombina
TTTTCAATGAATAATCGCCGCTCTATGGTCTGTAGCACTCACAGAATAGAGGATACTTTTTGATCCTTTTATCTGTTCGTAGCTTTTCGTTTTCCCACCCTTAAAGCGCAAGTGCATTGAAGTCATTCTGTGCATTTTACTATATTTTTTTTAAGTTGCCTTTGAACCCAAACATTTGGTTTGCAGACACTTCTGTAAAGCCAGAAAAAAATGAATGAGAAATCAGCCATTTAACCTGTTGAGTTTTGTTTTTTTAGTTAATAAAAGTAGATTCTATAACTTTAAAGGAACATCACACCCGAAAATGTTCTTTCCCGATTCAGATAGATAATAAAGTTTTAAACAACTTTCCTTTTACTTTTATGATCTAATTTTCTTCATTCTCTTGGTATCCTTTGTAAAAGAGGCAGCAATGCACTACTGGGAGCTAGCTGACCTTGTGAGCCAATAACATGAGGCATTTATGTGCAGCCACCAATCAGCAGCTCCTGAGCCTACCTAGGTATCCTTTTCAATAAAGAATACCCAGAGCACAAAACAAATTAGATACTAAGGGGCCCATTTATCAAAGGGCTTGCGGACCTGATCCGACACTGCGGATCAGGTCCGCAAGACCTCGCTAAATGCGGAGAGCAATACGCTCTCCACATTTAACATTGCACCAGCAGCTCACAAGAGCTGCTGGTGCAACGCCGCCCCCTGCTGACTCGCGGCCAATCGGCCGCCAGCAGGGAGCTGTCAATCAACCCGATCGTATTCGATCGGGTTGATTTCCGGCGGTTCCTGTCCGCCTGCTCAGAGCAGGCGGACAGGGTTATGAAGCAGCGGTCTAAAGACCGCTGCTTCATAACTTGTGTTTCTGGCGAGTCTGAAGACTCGCCAGAAACACGGCCCTTCAAGCTCCATACGGAGCTTGATAAATGGGCCTGTAGAAGTAAATTGGAAAGTTGCTTAAAATCACATGCTCTATCTGAATCATGAAAAAAAAATGGGTTTCATATTCCTGTAAAATTCTGCAAATCAAAAGCTGGTTTAGGAAATCTGCAGCATTGTAAATAAAAACAACATACAGAATTGATTTTTGTCCTTTTAAATGGTTTTTGGCAACTTTTTCACATGCAGAAACATAAACATTGCATCTGCCAGTCTTGTCACTGTTAACATCCTGCAGGATCTAGGTACCTTCTTCCCTTAAAGGGACAGTGTACTGTAAAATTGTCTTTCCCTTAATGAGTTTCTAATGAACTGTTATAACAGCTGCAGAGTATAAAATGTATGGTGAATTAGTCTTTGGGTTTATTTTTTGTATAGGAAAAAGCTAGTTTTGCTCTTTGCAACCACAATGTATTAAAATAGTTGGAGCTTGCAGGGAAATTAGATCTTATTAATTGTATTCCTTTTTGTACATAAACTCTTCTTTATATTATCTCTGCCTGTATACCAAAGCCCAATACTTACAGAGAACAAATAGAAATTAACATTTTATCACTTATTTCTCCTAACCCCCATTGAGAGTGTAATTTTCTCTGCTGGCTTTGTTTACACAGATTTGCTACAGCTTAATTATAGATTTTTTTTTAGGTAGGGATACCATCGACAAAATCAGCTATTTTAAATGCTGAAATAAAGGTAAATGAGCTATTTCTAAACAATTTAATACACTCCAGCAGCTAACAGAGCTTATTGGGAACAAAAGGAAAGAAAAGATTAGGGTACACTGTCTCTCAAGCTTTCCTCGAGAAGGACAAAGAAGGCAACAACTTCCACACCATACATTGCAGACCCAAAGCTACTCCTGGATGCACAAACCTGTACAATATTCCCTCCTTCGTATAAATACATTTTACATTTGCAATGTTGGCTCTGCTGCAGGGTAACAGGCAACTTAGACCCATATATTTTTAGTATCACACAACTAAGAAAGAGTAGGAATGGACACATGGCAGCCCCAGAAAAGCCAGAGACTGGTGGTTCTTTTATTATAGAAGTTAATTAAAAAGTCATTTTATTCATCTTTTTAAACTTTCATGCTACATTGGAATCATGAAAGTTTAATTTTGATGTCCCTTAAAGTGCTGGCTGCATTTAATAATACACAAGCTGCCGTTTGTGCAGTGCCGCCCCTGCTCACGTGCGGGGGCTGTCAATCATCTGCACTGGATCTGATTGCGACAGTTGAAATCCCCCACACTTTAGGTGGCCGAGAGGATAAAGGGACAGTCTACTCCAGAATTGTTATTGTTTAAAAATATAGATAATCCCTTTATTACCCATTCCCCAGTTTTGTATAACCAGCACAGTTATATTAATATACTTTTTACCTCTGTGATTACCTTGCATCTAAGCCTCTGAAGACTGCCCCTTTATCTCACATCTCAAAATGCACCGAGATAAGAGGCAGCCTTCAAGGGCTTAGAAATTAGCATATTAGCCTAGCTAGGTTTAGCTTTTAACAAAGAATACCAAGAGAACAAAGCAAATCTGATTATACAAGTAAATTGGAAAGTAGTTTAAAATTTAATTCCCTATCCGAATCATGAAAAATTAATTTTTGCTAGACTGTCCCTTTAAGTAGCAGCAAGTCTGAAACAATGGGGATCCAAATCGGCTTTCGCAGCTTGATAAATGGAGCCCCGTGCATACATAAATAAAATGACTAATGTGTCCCTTTAACACTTTTACTGGAGGTCATGTACAAAGGTTACAAAAAGTACTGCATGGGTTTTTGAGCATTTGTTAGCCACACTCAGGTCCTGAGCGAGATCAGTTGCTCATCTCTGTATTAAAGGACCAGTGAATACAGTAGATTTGCATAATCAACAAATGCATGATAACAAGACAACACAACAACACTTAGTCTGAACTTTCAATTAAGTTATGTCTATTTCCAAG
The DNA here is from genome assembly GCF_027579735.1 of Bombina bombina. Taxonomy (NCBI): domain Eukaryota; kingdom Metazoa; phylum Chordata; class Amphibia; order Anura; family Bombinatoridae; genus Bombina; species Bombina bombina. Next base: position 76,835,275 of record NC_069502.1, read on the forward strand.
CATCCTGTATCATGTGACAGCCATCAGCCAATCATAAATGCATATACTATATAGTCTGTGACTCTTGCACATGCTCAGTACGAGCTGGGGCCTCAAAAAGTGTAAATATAAAAGACTGTGCACATGTTAATGGAAGTAAAATTGCATCTCTACATGAATCATGAAAGTTTCGTTTTGACTTGAGTTTCCCTTTAAGGGAAATATTTACCTCTAAAACTCTCTTTATAATAACGCAGTTTCTAAACTGCTGGCATTACATCAACTGTTAAAGGGGCAGGACAAACATTTTGACAATAACCTAAAACAAAAAAGTATTGTAGAAACTTTACCCTTTCCTGTAAAAATATAGGTTTAACATTGCCTAGTTCTTGTTGTGATCTATTCTTCAGACTTTTTTTTGTTATTAAATACTTATCTAGAGTAGATCACACAAGAAATTGCTTATTGCTTCCTATTTATGCAAAGATAGGAGAACCATAAATACGAGATAACGGTATGCAGAACTTTAGATTAAAAGTCACTTTAAATAAAAAAACAAGATCAGTGGGTGTACGAAACCCACTTCCGAATGCAGAAGGTACAGCAAGATATAATACAGTCAATGGGGAATAAATTCTGTTTCTAAAGATATCTGCTTTTTAGAAGATAGTTTAAAGGGACATGAAAGTCATGATTCCGCTCAATTTGACTTTGTACTCTTGGAATTCTTTATAGAAAAAGCATACCTAGGTAGGCTCAGGAGCAGAATGTGCTACTGCGAGCTAGCTGATGATTGGTGGTTATACACATATGCCTCTTGTAATTGGCTCACCAGATGTGTTCAGCTATTTTCCAGTAGTGCATTGCTGCTCTGGAGCTCACTTTATCTGTGTATTTAACCACATTTTAGATGAAATTAGAAGTGCAACAATAAAATGCTATAACCTGAAACAGCATTTTCTTTTTGCATTTGCATGAACCTTTAAAGAAATAAAATCTTAGCTGTCAAAACACCTTGCAGAATGTCAGACCCCAAAAGCGCTACTGCATCTCGCATTTCCCTCTGCTGTCCAAACGCTTGGTCCAGCCAAGAAGAGATGGGAGAAATGAAATTAACTGGGGAAAAGCGTTCCTTTAAAGTTTTCAAATGCTGCATGTCAGGCAAAGTTAGATATACTTATTGTATTATTAAAACAGGGTTAACACTAAAATCTTAAATAAGACAGATAACTTCTGCTATGGCTTTTATGTAGGGTATTTCAGAATGTGTCAAGGTTATTTATGGGAGAAAAAAGTTGTTCTTGACAAAACACAGGTTTTAGGCCTTTTTCCCCTTAATATTTTTTTTGGTCAGCCTGTAAAATGTTTTTTGTTTGTTTTTTCATAACAATTCAAAAGAAAATGGGCTAACAAAACACTTGCATACAGGTGGGTTGAATTGCATGCATCTCATACCATTTTATCCCTGAGAGAAGGGAGAGAAAAGAAGGGGAGGGGAGAAAAGGGAGGGAAAGGAAAGGACAGAGAGAGAGAGAGAGAGAGAGAGAGAGAGAGAAGAAAAGGGGGGACGTAGAGAAGAAAAGGGGGAAGGGAAAGAAAGGAGTGAAAGAAGGGAGGGAGTTGAGGGAGGGAGTGAGTTGTAGCAGGAAAGCAGGGAGAAAGGGAAAGAAGGGAGAGACGAGGAAGGGAAACAATCACTGCCCTTTACATGCAACAACATACAGTAATTACCATTATTCAAGTAATGCAACTTTTTAAGTGTCCGTTTACTATTTACTCCATGGGTTCATGAATGCAGAGAAAGCTAGCTATTAGTAGCTAACATACATTAGCGCTGAGAGTTTATGATTAGACATCACATGAATGCAGAGAAAGCTAGCTATTAGTAGCTAACATACATTAGCGCTGAGAGTTTATGATTAGACATCACATGAATGCAGAGAGAGCTAGATATTAGTAGCTAACATACATTAGCGCTGAGAGTTTATGATTAGACATCACATGAATGCAGAGAAAGCTAGCTATTAGTAGCTAACATACATTAGCACTGAGAGTTTATGATTAGACATCACATGAATGCAGAGAGAGCTATTAGTAGCTAACATACATTAGCACTGAGAGTTTATGATTAGACATCACATGAATGCAGAGACAGCTATTAGTAGCTAACATACATTAGCGCTGAGAGTTTATGATTAGACATCACATGAATGCAGAGAGAGCTATTAGTAGCTAACATACATTAGCACTGAGAGTTTATGATTAAACATCACATGAATGCAGAGACAGCTATTAGTAGCTAACATACATTAGCACTGAGAGTTTATGATTAGACATCACATGAATGCAGAGAAAGCTAGCTATTAGTAGCTAACATACATTAGCACTAAGAGTTTATGATTAGACATCACATGAATGCAGAGAAAGCTAGCTATTAGTAGCTAACATACATTAGCACTAAGAGTTTATGATTAGACATCACATGAATGCAGAGAGAGCTAGCTATTAGAAGCTAACAAACATTAGCACTGAGAGTTTATGATTAGACATCACATGAATGCAGAGAGAGCTAGCTATTAGTAGCTAACATACATTAGCGCTGAGAGTTTATGATTAGACATCACATGAATGCAGAGAAAGCTAGCTATTAGTAGCTAACATACATTAGCACTGAGAGTTTATGATTAGACATCACATGAATGCAGAGAGAGCTAGCTATTAGTAGCTAACATACATTAGCGCTGAGAGTTTATGATTAGACATCACAAGCTGATCTAAGCAGTGCACAGATGCATCCAGTCTGTTAGTTACTAAGATCTGCAATAAGCACTGCGCTCCCAGATCCACCACAGCTGATAAGGGGAGGCAGCATATTGGCACAAGGTCTTCTCCTCCAGCCTCACCTTGTAAGCATATCCCCGGGCAACGGTTTAAAGGAGCACTGCCTGTGAAGAGCGACCTTAATCAGTGCACGTGCCTTATCTTCTCTGTAAAAGCCTGCACTTTATCGATCACTGTACTGTGTGCTGGCTTTTAAAGAGAGGATAGGGCAAATGTGCTGCCCCTCCCAAATCTGTTGGCCTAGGCCATAATACGCCCCTGCTCGAGACAGAGCCGAAACGTTATGTTATAACAATAAAGGCTATGTTTTATTGACACTGTGTGCCTGCTGTAGGGGAACAAGTTGAGCCCTGGTTTTCACACACACACACAGCTTTTATATATATATATACATATATATATATATATATATATATATATATATATATATACACACACACAGTATTTATAAATAAATAAAATAATAGGTTTACATCTATTTCATATGAATGACAGAAGTGTTTTGCTTTTCCAGTTGCTACTTCATTGCACAATTTATGGACTCTCATATTAAACCTCCCATTCCGTGCTACCCTTTGAAATTGATAATAAGCCTCGCTGCATAACTGAAAATACAGCAGCTATTAATACACTGGCCTGCGAGTTTGTGTTATGTAATATCAAATGGTATTATGTTATCACTGGCGCAACGCACTGAAGATAGGATCATCTGTCTTGGCTACATAGCCTGACTTGTGATTGCTTATGATTTATGTAAAACCTGGAATTAATACAGAGCTATTATTGGCTCAGTTGGATGCTTTACAAACAGTTTCAAACAGTGGCTGCCTTTGTGGCAGACAGCCTATTTCGTACACAATAATGTTTATTTTGTTTTATTATTATTATTTTTTTTTAATAAAAGAAGGTGATTGGATGCCAAATTTCAACGGTAAGTATGTGAGCAGATTTGATTAGTTAAAAAATCCCAGGCCAGTTTTTAAGACAGCCTATTAGAATGGAAAGCATTGTAAAATGTAATTAAGAATGAACCTCACAAATACAATCATCCAAAGCAATTAAATCATAGTCCAGGCTGGATTTTACCCACATATCAGGAACTTTAAAATCAGTTCAAGTCTCCCTATATAACGAGCAATATCTTTGTTGAGTTGTTTATTCCATATTAATAGATTTTTGTTTATTGTACAATATATATATATATATACTTTAATTCATCAAAATTTACATTTCACTTGTTTTCTTCAAAAACTTACCTTTTAATCCTGGCAGCCGCTCGAGCACTTCCTCCGCTCGTCTCAAGCCGTCTTCACGGGTCCAAAATGACGAATCGGGCTTCCTCCAATCACAGCGATGCATCAGGCCAAGATTCCCCCGAGGGGAAGTCATGATTGGAGGAAGCTGGATTCGTAATTTCTGACATCTGCAGAGGCTTCCGACGGCCGGGGGAGTCGCTGGAACGGCTGCCAGGATTAAAAGGTAAGTTTTTGAAGAAAACGAGTGAAATGTCAATTTTGATTAATTAAAGTGCCCTTGTTTTTAATAGGATTATTAAAAGCCGGGCACTAATTCATCCAAATTGACCTTCACTTTAAATGTTTCTAGACAACAAATCAAAATTTTAAATATTACATTTGAATATTGATTTCCATAAACTGAAGTCTGTGAGAAACATTCAAATGTTGCTAAATGAATATTCCGATGTTACACTTTATAATTGAATAAAGATAAAACTATATTTTTTTTATTTAACTTTTAATTATTTTATTTTTTATTTATTTAGCAAAAACGAATTCTGAATGTTCTGCAAAAATATGACGTGTTAAAGATCAAATGCAGCCAATATTTGTTATTTTCAATGAATGTGCCAAAGCATTCGCCCAGCGCTAATAAAAAAAAAGGCTTTTTTTCTATTTATTTATCAGTAGCTAACTTCCCCAGAGGGGTGCTATTTATTTAATATCGGGAACATAGGGCATTCTGGTCTCGGGTTTTGGGGCCAATTGGGTGTTCTGTATATGTTAAGGAAAAAATGCTTTTCTCAGAACTTACAATAATTTCCTACTAACTGCTTTGTGCGTGGAGAAGCAATGTGTTGTATCTTATTGGATGTACATCAAGAAGACCAACTGGCTTAGTTATACCTGACCTACAATGAAGACTGGGAAAATTAATCATTATCTTAAAAGGAAGAAACTCTTTTTGGACTTATAAGACAGAACAATAGAGGAACAAAACAAACTGACCAATGAAGTATTGAAAATGTTATGGGGCAAAAGATTGGTAATTAGAAGTTTCCAGATAATTAAATATCTAGATTGTCTCATAAACTGAACCCAAAGTCTGTAAAAACAAAATTGCTTACCTGATACATTTCTTTCTTTCCGGATATGGAGAGTCCACAACGTCATCAATTACTAGTGGGTATATCACTCCAGGCCAGCAGGAGGAGGCAAAGAGCACCACAGCAAAGCTGTTAAGTGCCACTCCCCTTGCCATAATCCCCAGTCATTCGACCGAAGGAAAAGGGAAAAAAGGAATAACACAAAGTTGTAGAGGTGCCTGAGGTTTAGTAAAAAAAAATAATGGTCTTAAATTAAATTTACGTCCGGGGTTGTGGACTCTCCATAGCCGGAAAGAAAGAAACTTATCAGGTAAGCATAAATTTTGTTTTCCTTCCTAAGATATGGGGAGTCCACAATGTCATCAATTACTAGTGGAACCAATACCCAAGCTAGAGGACACAGATGACTAGTTAGGGATAACAAGACAGGCAGATCTAAACAGAAGGCACCACCACTTGAAGAACCTTTCTCCATAAAGAAGCCTCAGTCGAGGCAAAAGTATCAAATTTGTAAAAAGTGGAAAAGGTATGCAGAGAGGACCAAGATGCAGCCTTGCAAATCTGTTCCACAGAAGCTTCATTTCTGAAAGCCCAAGAAGAGGAGACAGCCCTAGTGGAATGAGCTGTTATTCTCTCAGGAGGCTGCTGTCCAGCAGTCTCATAAGCAAAACGGATCACACTTCTCAACCAGAGAGAAATATAAATAGCAGTAGCTTTCTGACCCTTCCGCTTTCCAGAGAAACAAACAAACAGGGCAGAGGACTGACGAAAATCCTTAGTCACCTGCAGGTAAAATTTTAGAGCACGCACAACATCCAGGTTGTGCAACAAACGTTCTTTATGAGAAGATGGGTTAGGACATAGAGAAAGAACAACAATTTCCTAATTAATTTCTATCCAAAACCACTCTCGGAAGAACCGCCCTATCAGCATGAAAGATAAGGTGAATCACACTGCAAAGCCGAGAGTTCAGAGACTCTCCAAGAAGAAGAAATTGCAATAAGAAACAAAACCTTCCAAGATAACAACTTAATATCTATGGAATGCATAGGCTCAAACGGAGCCTGCTACAAAACTTTAAGAACAAGGTTAAGGCTCCAAGGAGGAGCAACAGGTTTAAACACATGCCTGATTCTGACCAAGGCCTGACAAAAAGATTGAACATCTGGCACATCCGCCAGACGCTTATGTAAAAGGATAATGCAGAAATCTGACCTTTCAGAGAACTGACTGACAACCCTTTCTCCAGACCTTCCTGGAGAAAAGACAAAATCCTTGGAATCTTGACCCTTCTCCAAGAGTAGCCCTTAGATTCGCACCAATAAAGATATTTAAGCCATAGCTTATGGTAAATCTTTCTAGTAACAGGCTTGCGAGCAGCCTGAATCATGGTCTCAAGGACCGACTCAGAAAAACCACGCTTAGACAACACTAAGCGTTCAATCTCCAAGCAGTCAGCTTCAGAGAAGGCGAGATTTGGATGAAGTAATGGACCCTGAGTTAGAAGGTCCTTCCTCAGAGGCAGCCTCCAAGGTGGAAGAGATTACATCTTCACTAGGTCTGCATACCAGGTCCTGCGAGGCCACACAGAAGCTACTAGAATTACCAATGCATTATCCTGTTTGATACAAGCAATGACTTGTGGAAGGAGAGCAAACGGAGGAAACAGGTATGCTAGACTGAAAACCCAAGGTACAGCCAGAGCATCTATTAGGGCAGCCTGCAGATCCCTTGACCTTGAACCATACCTTGGAAGCTTGGCGTTCTGCCAAGATGCCATCAGATCCAACTCCAGCAACCCCCATTTGAGGGTTAACCTGGAGAACACCTCCGGATGGAGCCATCAGAGCATTGTAAATCGCTCTTAACTCCCAGATGTTTATGGGGAGAGCAGAATCCTCCCGAGTCCATAGTCCTTGTGCCTCTAACAAGTCCCAGACTGCTCCCCAGCCCAGCAGGCTGGCATCCGTGGTCACAATCATCCAGGAAGGTCTCCGGAAGCATGTGCCCCGAGACAGATACTCCTGAGAAAGCCACCACAGAAGAGAGTCTTTTGTCAACTGATCTAGATCTATCCTCTGAGACAGATCCAAATGGTCCCTGTTCCATTGTCTGAGCATGCATAACTACAAGGCTCTCAAATGGAAACGAGCAAAGGGAATGATGATCAAGGAAACGACCGTCAGACCAAATACCTCCATACATTGAGTCGCTGATGGCCAAACAGTAGACTGCAGTGAGAGGCAAAAGGAAAAAATTTGAGATTTACTGACCTCTGTCAGAAATATTTGCATAGATAGAGAATCTATTATGGTCCCTAAGAAAACCATCCTTGTAGCTGGAATGAGGAAACCCTTTCCCAGATTCACTTTCTATCTGTGGGAACGTAGAAAAGAGAACAAGATGTCTGTATGCAAGTCTGCTTGTTGAAAAGATGTCGTCCAGGTAGGGTGCCACTGAAATTCCCTGAGACCTGATCACTGCCGAGAGAACCCCCAGAACCTTCGAGAAAATTCTGGGAGCTGTGGCAAGGCCAAACGGAAGAGCCAAAAAACTGAAAGTGTTTGTCTAGAAATGCGAATCTCAGGAATTTGTGATGATCCCTGTGAATGGGAACATGAAGAATCGCATACTTAAGGTCTATGGTCGTAATGAACTGACCCTCTTGGACTAATGAAAGAATGGAACAAATTGTTTCCATTTGAAGGATGGTACTCTGAGAAACTTGTTTAGACACTTCAGGTCTAGAATAAGTCGGAAAATTCCCTCTTTTTTGGGAACCACGAACAGATTTAAATAGAAACCTAGGCCCTGTTCCTACTCCGGAACTATCACTCCCAGGGAAGAAGATCCTGAACACCTTTTTTATTTTTATCTGGTCTGTAGATAATCTTGAGAGGTGGAACCTACCCCTGGGAGGTAAGGTCTTGAATTCTATTCTGTAACAATAAGATACTTTGTCCACAGCCCAGAGGTCTGGGACATCTCGTATACATGCTTCGTAAAATTATGGATTCAATTAAGGATCCATATTGGGGAGTTAATCCAAAAAATGTGTGAATCCGACTGGGTGAAAAATGTCAAAGTCTAAAAGTCTCTCAAAGACTCATGTCAAAGTCTAAAAGTCTCTCAAAGACCCCCCCCCCTCATTTAACTATTTTTCTTCTAGACCAGCTAGGAGGTCTCTGTATACCAGCTTGAGGTCAACCTTTGGCGCTCAATTTAAATACATGTTCTAACTATATTGAAGAGGCAAAGAGAATGACTGGGGATTATGGGTAGGGGAGTGACACTTAACAGCTTTGCTGTGGTGCTCTTTGCCTCCTCCTGCTGGCCAGGAGTTATATTCCCACTAGTAATTGATGACGTTGTGGACTCTCCATATTTTAGGAAAGAAATTATGTTTTGATTTGCTTACCCATATTATCCTAAAACTCCCTTCCTTCAAAAGAGAGGGCATGTAATTTTAAACAACTTTCCAATTTACTTATATCTTCAAATTTGCTATGTTTTCTTTGTGTGCCATAAAGATAAACAATGTGCTCACTCCCGTGGAGTTATTTATGAGTCATTACCGATTGGCTAAAATGCAAATCTGTCAAAAGAACTGAAATAAAAGGGCAGTCTGCAGAAGCTTAGATACAAGGTAATCACAGAGGTAAAAAGTATATTAATATAACCCTGTAGTTTATGCAAAACTGGGGAATGGGTAATAAAGGGATTATCTATCTTTTTAAACAATAACAATTCTGGAGTTGACAGTTGCTTTAAGTAATATTTGAACATTACCTACATAAAGAGAAAAAAAAACTCTCAGGTTTTATCCTTTGAATGATATTGAAGAGATACAAAACTTCTGTGAATAACAGCTATTGTCCAAGGCAGGGCTCGACAAACCCAGGAGTCAGGGAGCCCTTGGTTGCTATAATTTTACCCCTAGCACTCCAAAAAATTTACACCTAGCTCCTAGCTTTTTGGGTTATTTTCCATATATTTCTATAACAAATACCATTGTCTGGCTACTAAATATCCTTCTGGCTCCTAAATTGTAAACAGAGTTGTTGACTTCTGGCCTAAGGAAACATAATTTTAAAACATTTACAGCATATAAAACACCTGGGAATTAGAAAAACTAAAGTAATACATTTACATAGGAAATATTAAAGGGACATTTCAATGTAAAAATACAACATTTAAGCAATTTCCCTTCTACTATGTACTTAATTCCTTCAGCAAAAGGTAATCTCATAATCAAAGTTGATTCCAGATGATGATATGGCCAATGATTGGAGCATATGCATGTATGCTCACCAGCTTTAGCCTCTACTGGGGCAACACAGGAGCACAAAATACAGACTGTGCACAAACACTGCCCCAATATTCTTTCCTTGTATAAAAAAGTTAGTCTTGCCAAAATTATTTTTCATTAGTGACCTTAGATAACAATGTGGTGTTACTCCCACAAATCGGTTAAACAGCAAGGTAAAATGCAGCACCAGAGCTGCACGCATTGATTGCTAGAGTCATTCAGTTGCTGCTTCTGATTGGCTGACCAGTTGTGTATCCTGCTTAACTACAAATTCTCAAAGCCAGTTATTAACCTATTCAGATCATAGTTCTGCATTACCTGTTTAACAAGCTATATACTTATTTTCTATGCAACTCACAGCAAAAAAATAAAAATAAAATGAGATTTGTTTATATACAAAACATAGTACTTATTGGAACAAGAATAAATATATTCCGGTTTGTGCAGGAATTCTCAGCCGTACAATCTAAATAAAACAGCGGGCATCAACTCTGTGACCCATAACGCAACAAAAAAATAATATCTGCAAAAGTTAATTCCATCAAACACCCTTTTAATGACACAAGGATCTCATTTTTCCATTGACTGTAGGACTGTATCAGCAGAAAGGATTTTAAATAGGTGATTAAGGATGATGGACAGAATTCCAACATTCAATTAAACTTTCAAAATTCAATTAATATTTTTAACGCATACCAAAAATATATTCTGTACAGTATGATATGACATATCCGAGGACTCAGGGACTCATTGCTTTCACTAATAATCCTATAAATGTGTCAAATTGAAACGTGTCTAAATGATGCCAGACCTTTTGTGTGCAATATTTACACAAATTGTTGCTTGTCACTGTTGTCCAATTCCATGAAATTTGGGATTTGAAAAAATACGCCTGTATTTGGGTTGAAGCAAAAAACATAGTAAGACACAAACTCTTTTGAGTATAGTGTCTAACAATATGGTAGATATTAATTCAAAGAATAATACTCCCCTCTGGAATATGTGAAACTGCAGCCAACTTATAGTATCTCCCAAACTGAAAGTGCTCTTTTTTTGCTGAAAACTCTTGATTTTAAAAGCTCTTGAAAAAAGACGGTATTATCCATCAAACGTCTTGAGCACAACAATTTTTATATGTATATTAACTTGTATCCTGATTTTAATAAAGAAGCCGGACAGCTGATCTCTATCTTATGAGTATATGTATGAATACTCTGCATGTTCGGACATACATTATTGTTAATATTTCTCTACAGAGAATTTGGAGGATACATCAACCCTTGGTGACTCTGCGTCAGACCTCTATCAAGTTGCCATCGGCATTCTCTGTGAACGAGCGCCTCCATTTGTAAACCCAGCAGCTATGTATCCGGTTATTAGAGTTAAATTATATTAAAGTTCCATTTTAGAGGTTGTGAACACCTACAAATCTCCCACTCTCCGCAACTTAACTTTTGTATGCAACTAATAAATGATGAGAAATCCGGGGGAGACAATAGGGTGAACAGAAATGGCATAATCAGCTTTTTAAAAGAAACTCACAACATCTGAGATCTAGAACCAATTTTCCTAAATATTGTGCCTGTTTCTTGCTGGGTCCTCAATTTAAAGGGTTCTGAAAGTCAAAACTAAACTTTACTGGTTCAGATTTCAAGAAACCTTTTCATTTTTTTTTTATTTATTTTTTTTAAATTGACTGTTTTCCTGGTATACTTTGTCATAAAGCCTACCTAGGTATGCTAAGAGCAGCAATGCATTACTGGGAGCTAGCTGGTGATTGGTGGCTACACATGAGCCTCTTGTCATTGGCTTAGGAGATATGTTGAGCTAGGTCTTATTAGTGCATTGCTGCTCTGGGGATGACTTTAATTATTGTATATGCAGACAATAGCACAATACTTTCTATATTTCTAATAATAAAACAATAAAATATTTCCTTTAAAGGGCCACTAGAGTCAAAATGGAAGTTTCATGATTCAGATAAAGCATGCAATAAATATACAACTTTCCCATATACTTCCATTATCAAAACGTGCACATTCTTTTTATATATACAATTTCTGAGACTCCAGCGCCTATTGAGCATGTGCAAATGTCTACTGTATACATGTTTATGCATTTTCTGATTGGTTTATGGCTGTCACATGATACAAAGGGAGGGAAACTAGATTTACTTTGAAATTTACCAGAAAAATTACTACTGTACATTAAATATCAAAGTACAATTGGATGCTTGAATGGACCTTGGATTAGAAGGTCCTGCCTCATCGGCAGAGTCCACGGTGGAACAGATGACATGTCCACTAGGTCTGCATACCAAGTCCTGCGTGGCCACGCAGGTGCTATCAAAATCACAGAAGCTCTCTCCTGCTTGATTCTGGCAACCAGACGTGGAAGGAGAGGAAACGGTGGAAATACATAGGCCAGGTTGAAGGACCAGGGCACTGCTAGAGCATCTATCAGTACTGCCTGGGAATCCCGGGACCTGGACCTGTAACAAGGAAGTTTGGCGTTCTGACCGGACGCCATCAGATCCAATTTTGGTGTGCCCCATAGCTGAGTCAGCTGGGCAAATGCTTCCGGTTGGAGCTCCCACTCCCCCGGATAAAAAGTCTGGCGACTTAGGAAATCCGCCTCCCAGTTCTCTACCCCTGGGATATGGATTGCTGAAAGATGGCAAGAGTGAGTCTCCGCCCATCGGATTATTTTGGTTACCTCCATCATCGCTAGAGAACTCCATGTTCCTCCTTGATGATTGATATAAGCTACAGTCGTGATGTTGTCCGACTGAAATCTGATGAATTTGGCCGCAGCTAGCTGAGGATATGGATAATATCCTCTAATGGATATCCATAATATCCTCTAATGGAGTCTCCATCTGAAGAGCCTCTTCTAGAGCCTCGAACCAGAAAGCAGCTGCAGTAGTTACAGGAACAATGCATGCAATTGGAGAAGAAAACCTTGATGAACAAAAATTTTCTTTAGGAGATCCTCTAATTTTTTATCCATAGGATCTTTGAAAGCACAACTGTCTTCGATAGGTATAGTTGTACGCTTGGCAAGAGTAGAAATAACTCCCTCAACCTTAGGAACCGTCTGCCACGAGTCCCGCATGGTGTCAGATATGGGAAACATTTTCTTAAAAACAGGAGGGGGAGCGAACGGTATACCTGGTCTATCCCACTCCTTAGTAACAATATTCGCAATCCTCTTAGGGACTGGAAAAACATCAGTGTAAACAGGAACCTCTAAGTATTTGTCCATTTTACACAATTTCTCTGGGACCACTATAGAGTCACAATCATCCAGATTCGCTAATACCTCCCTGAGCAACAAGCGGTGTTCAAGCTTACATTTAAAGGCCGTCATATCAGAATCTGTCTGAGGGAGCGTCTTTCCTGAATCAGAAATCTCTCCCTCAGATAGCAAATCCCTTACCCCTACTTCAGAACATTGTGAGGGTATATCGGATACGGCTACTAAAGCGTCAGAAGGCTCCGCATTTGTTCTTAACCCAGAGCTGTCACACTTTCCTTGTAACCCAGGCAGTTTAGATAAAACCTCTGTGAGGATTGTATTCATAACTGTGGCCATGTCTTGTAAAGTAAATGAAGTCGACGCACTAGAGGTACTTGGCGTCACTTGTGCGGGCGTTACTGGTTGTGACACTTGGGGAGAGCTAGATGGCATACCCTCATTTCCTTCTGTCTGAGAATCATCTATTGCTATAATATGCTCTTTAAAATTTATAGACATATCAGTGCAAGTGGGACACATTCTAAGAGGGGGTTCCACAATGGCTTCTAAACACATTGAACAAGGATTTTCCTTGATGTCAGACATGTTAAACAGGCTAGTAATGAAACAAGCAAGCTTGGAAAACACTTTATTTAAAGTAAATAATACTTAGAAAAAAACGGTACTGTGTCTTTAAGAGAAAAAAGATGAAAACTCTGCAAAACAGTGTAAAAAAGCAGTAAACTTTACTAAATTTTTACAGTGGAATCAGAAAGCCTTAGTAAGATTGCACCACCAGACAAATAAACGATTAACCCCTTAATGTAAAAACCGGATTGACAAAACGTCCAGCACCTTGCCACAGCTCTGCTGTGGCGCCTACCTGCCCTTAAGGATAGATTTGTGGGGAAAAAAACTTCTTTTAGGTCCTCAAACACAGCAGGACCCTCTAGAGAAGCAGCTGGATGTCTTCTGTGTAAAAGAAACTGTGCAACTGAGGCGCGAAAATAGGCCCCTCCCACCTCACTCGATGTTAGTGGGGCCTAAAAGAAACACACCAAAGTGTTTCTAAACTAGCCATGTGGGTTCATAACCCTTAAATAAGCCACAATGGCCCCTTAAAGTCCCTTGAAAAACGTTAATTTTTCAATAAAAAAGCGTTTTTCCTATAAGTGTCACCAGTAACAACTGAGCCCTTTATGCAAGATGGGATTCCATGCGTTTTTCCTATAAGTGTCACCAGTAACAACTGAGCCCTTTATGCAAGCTGGGATTCCATACTAAGTGTCTGAATACAGCTTACCCTTCCCTCATGGGGATACTGCCAGCCTTTTCTAGAATTATCACAGTCTGTCTAGAAAAAAATTGACTGAACATACCTCAATGCAGCTTAGCATGCAAACCGTTCCCCCAACTGAAGTTTTCCTGTACTCCTCAGCCTCTGTGGGAACAGCAGTGGATCTTAGTTACAAAGTGCTAAGATCATCATCCTCCTTGCAGAAATCTTCATCCCTTTTCTGACAGAGAGTGAATGGTACACACCGGTACCATTTAAAATAACAAACTTTTGCTTGAGTAAATAAAAACTAACATTTTTGTCGCCACACTCACTTTACCCTTCCTAGTACTTAGAGTAGGTAAAGAGAATGACTGGGGGGTGGAGCTAAGGGAGGAGCTATAAAGACAGCTCTGTTGTGGGTGCTCTCTTTGCCACTTCCTGTTGGGAAGGAGAATATCCCACAAGTATGGATGAATCCGTAGACTCGATACATTTATTTTGCTGCCTTTACCTGTAACAGATTAGTTTTCTAATTCATGCAGGTGGAAGTGCATTCTACAGCACTTAAAGAGAATGTAAATTTTGATGCTACAGTGCCCGGTTTTTAAAAATTTGATTA
>NC_069502.1:76854882-76857382 GCF_027579735.1 Bombina bombina
AGCAAAGATATGCAAACACACAAGCAGGGTGAAATCAATCTGTGTACACAGAACAAATCTGAGCTATCGAGCAACAATATCTAGCAGCCACTTCCCTATTATCTTCCTGTCCAGCTGCTTGAGGTGAGGGTGCCTAACTGCTTATTAATGAGTCCAGATTGAAATGCATAGAATAGCTGCAGACCCAATATTATCTAACATGCTAACAATGCAGAGAACTGTTTTCAGAAAAATGCAAGTAAAAAATGTTTTTGTTCATTAAACTTAGTTTGATGATACAGTCTGTTGTGTGATTATTTAATTAGGTTTATAATGCTGTTTAGCATTTAAAGTCTTCATTTCAAAGCTTTAAAAATAATGTATTAGGTGTTACTTATGTAAATTTTGAGAGGGGCCTTTCCATTGACTTACATTATAAACTGGGTTTGAATTTACAACGGTTTCGATTTACAACCATTCCTTCTGGAACCTAACCCCCGGCGTAAACTGAGGGCTACCTGTACAGGAATTAATAGAAGTGTGTCAACGTGTATAATATGTTAGTTAGTATTCTATAGACTCAAAAATAGAGTATATTAAGTACTTTAAAGTAGGGGGGATAAAGATGCCTATCTAGAGTGTATAGAAGGTATACCTTTAGGAACTATAGAATAAACATTTTTTTGGAAAGGCTCACTACAATTCCCTCTTTCCTAAAAT
The DNA here is from genome assembly GCF_027579735.1 of Bombina bombina. Lineage (NCBI taxonomy): Eukaryota > Metazoa > Chordata > Amphibia > Anura > Bombinatoridae > Bombina > Bombina bombina. The sequence continues at coordinate 76,855,582 of NC_069502.1, forward strand.
TAGATATTCTACAGCGAGGAGATATGTACAGTACTTAAAAAATCAATAAGAACTTATTTTTTAGTATAGAGATCACCAATACTGGGAACATGGATGTTATTCCCAGTAATTGATGATGTCAGTTGAACCCATTTGGTATTTGTGTGTCAAGTTTAAATATCCAAACGATTTCTTGTTTGGATAAAAGTCTGTCCCTGTTGCCTCCTCTTCTAGGATATTTTACATGTTCTATTGCCCTCCATCTGAAACTACTAGCATTTTGATGATGCAGCGCTTCTCATTGGTTATATAACCTAAGTGGTCTCTTATGCGTGTTCGTACATCCCTACTCGCCATTGTAAGTGGTGTTCAGTGCACTCTATCAAATAGATGACATAGGAGGTAGAACAGATAATACAACCTTTCGTTTGGAATGTTAGTCCTGTTGCACAAGAGTAAAAGTTCCTCCCTACTGTGAAAAAGTCACATGATTTGCAGCATGGATGACCACAGCGGTAGATACCATTAACCCTAAGCCACGAATTATCGCTGCTAGGGCACTTTAAACCACTAGGTGAGAGTATATTACCTAGGGTAAGGTTTCTTGAAAACACACACACCTACAGCCGTTTTCTACTACTTTTTTTTCAACTTTCTGTCTCCATAAAATAATGGGAAATATTTTTTGTAAATTCAGATGAATATTTAGTGATAAAAAGTGGCTGTTGTGTTTGCAATTTCTTAGGTTTAGTATGTAATGTTTCCTCTCTATTGATTGTGTTGATCTCTCTTGAGATTTTGTTTACAAGTTTAGTGCAGTACCCTCAATCTTTTAAACGTCTCTTTAAATCAGTACTTTGTGTGCAAAAATAAATAAATAGATACAATTATTAAACAGAATTGAAAGGGGATAAAGAAAAAAACAATAAAATGCTTGGGCATTTATTATTGTGTTATAGCTTAAAAAGAACTTTGTATTTGACCCCCTGCAGAGGGGTTAAACACATAGTTAATGTCAGCTCTGGAGTATAAATGCAACGTGGTCCTAAACTGCATGTGGCTGGTGATTGGTGGTTTTGCATATGTTCTGCTCTGATTGGTTCAGTGGCCATGTTCAGCTCTGGACCTGTAGTTCTCTTTGCTGGGGAGGGTTGGTTACTACAGTTCTCTGCAAGCAACAGTGCAAAATGCACACCACAGTATTTTATTGTTACTGCTTTTAAGCCCCTTTAAATATGTCACTACCACTGACAACCATAACAAATGGAAAGTGCAACATACTTTGGACCAATCTCCTTATAGCAGAGAAGACAAGATACACATAGTCAAGATGCATGTCCCAGATTACTGTGAGACAGATACAGTTTAAATGTTTCCTTTTCATGCAGATCATTTGTAATGCAATGCTTAGTTGTTTATATACGCAAGCACAATACAAAATCACTTTAATGTCCCTTTAATTTGCTTACAGGCCGGTCACTCAATACTACTTTTTCATTGGTCACCTCAGTCAGTGCTGCTAAGCAACTGCATACTTAAAGGGACACTAAAGTCAAAATTAAAGTTTCATGATTCAGATTGAATAAGCAATTTAACATTTACTTTCCAATACACTTCCATTATCAAAACATGCACATATTTTTAAATACACACTGAGGCTCCAGCTCCTACCGAGCATATGCAAAAGTGCACAATATATATGTATATGCATTTTGTGATTGGCTGATGGCTGTCACATGATACAGGGGGGAGGGGAAATTGGATTAACTTTGAAATTTGTCAGAAAATATTGTTACTGCTCATTTCAAATTCAAAAGTGCTA